>NC_056615.1:6332663-6632663 GCF_018340385.1 Cyprinus carpio | reverse complement strand
TTATTTGTAATTCCAGAAGAACACATATCCAAATCCGAACATATCCTTACACTAATTTGCGCTGCGCTTGGTAGATTGTGTTGGTCATTACGGAAATGAGATGTTGCGTCTGTGTTCTTTAATTTGCGCATTGTCAGTAAATCATTCGCCGAAATTTACACGCCCATCAGCGCTGTTTTGGAATTGCACTCTCACACTAATCTGCCATGTTTAGTAAATTGCATGTCAATTCTAAGTTTTTAGTCATGTGACTGGGGCAGAGACCTGGAAGGCAAAACATCCATAGAACTGCAGCACAGGCCTGTTAATTTTTCTGTCTGTTTCAGGTCATGAATATTCGAAGATCACTTTTCAAAAGAAGAAAAACTAAAAATAATGTGAACACCCTTATTATAGGGGTTCATATGTACAATCTACAGAGAAAAACAAACATTGTGATTATCTTTTCATTGTCTATATTCTCTAGGTTGTATTTCAGTGTAATATTACTTGTGTTCAGCAGTCTTTAGTACAAGCTCTGGGTGAAATGTGTGAATTGTCAGATTTCCAAAAAAGACAAATCATGAAAGCCATTTAGCATGAGTATCTGTATAACAGCCCAATTCTTTGGTGTTTTAGGAACAGCAGTCTATACGATTATGACTGTGTACATAAACCATGGCAAGACTTCATCAGCAAAGAAGTGGGCAAAAAACAAAAATGAACAAATAGGGATTGTTGTGCACTAAGAAGGTTTTGTCCAAACAACACAGAGCTACTGCCGCAAAGTGCAAGCTACCCTCAATATCCAACTTATAGACCCCATTTCCACAAAAACAACCACAGAGAACTTCACAGACACCAGTTGAGGTTGACCGATATATTTGGCATTTTTCAAATTTCGGCATTGGCCGATAAGTTTTTCTGCTTGGACGATGTATTTTATTTTGGCGGCACGCCAGCCTTTTATTTTGATGGCGCTGAGAGCAAACTGTATGTTTTGGGCACTTCATATAAAGCACCTGCTGTATTTCAGTCACTAAAAACAGTTGGATATTCAAAATGTTTAAAGTAAAAACCACTTGTATAAGTGATTTTAAAAGATCAAATTCAGTGTACTCCTTATTGATGATGCATACTATATACTATATATAAAGCAGATGAGGCCAGAATATGAATGCACTGCATTAAATTGCATGTATTGCAGTGTCTGTTATGACTCAAAACATCATTACAGCATGCAGATGTTGCTTTGCCAAAGTTCCTTCAATGCTGATAGCCTCTGTGTTAACACCTTCATCCTCTTTTCTCTTTCCCGTACAAGGTAAGCGTGCAAAATAACTGATGGATTGGATTTAGAAAATGAAGACAGTTTGTTGAGAATACACCCTCCTTGTTTATCATAAATTGATGCGGATGCTTGTCGGCAGCTGTAGTTCATGTTTACTGGCTGGCTGGTCACGCTTGTGTAACGTGGCACTTTGTCCCGAATGAGAACATATCGCTGGCTCAAGATCTACATTACTCACTGACGTTAATGAATCATTTGGGGTAGGCATGTAATTGCTAACAAATATCAATTCAGTGTGTATTTCACATTCCGGAAACCGGTGGTCATTGATCCGTGGTCATATACACGGATGCCACAGGGGTGAGTCAGCCAATGTGATTGCTCAGTTACACAAACTACATATATTTTGTTAGGTCGACCCATGTGGAAAACATGCACATAAATGTATTTAATGTGCATTTGTAGAGTATTTAAAATCTTGAAAGTATGTTAAAAAAAAACAATGTGTGCAGATAATATGTGGTAACACTTTAGTTTAGGGACCTATTCTCACTAATAACTAGATGCTTATTAGCATGCATGTTACTAGCATACTGGCTGTTTATTAGCTCTTATAAAGCACATATTAATGCCTTATTCTGCATGACCATATTTAAGATCCCTTAATCCAACCCCATACCTTATTAATAATAAGATGCAAATTAAGAGTTTATTGAGGCAAAAGTCGTAGTTAATAGCGAGAATTGGTTCCCAAACTAAAGTGTGACCTTACACATTTCATTATTAAAGAAATAAAAGTCCACTTAAGTGTACTTAGAGTAGACTTTCATGACTATGTTTCTTAACACACTTAAGTAGACTTTTAAAAAGTGCACTTGGTAATAGTGTCAATTTAAAAGCTTTACTTTAAAGTACATTTTAAATCATGTCTTAAGCTTTTGTCGTGCTTTAAAGTATACATAATGTAATGTGTTGACTAACATACTTAAGCACATTAAAAATTAATTGTTATAGTTATCGTAATCATTACAGTTATTATCTGTTGGTGTGTATGCTAACATAGTTTTCGTTAATGCCCATTGGTGTGTATGTTAATATAGTTATTGTTGTAGCTACAACGATAGGAATGTAGAATATGCTCATGAAGAATATGTGCTTTATAAGTACAAATAAACAGCCGATATGTTAATAATAGGCATGCTAATAAGCTACTAGTTAATAGTGACAAAGAATTTAATATAATTAACTTTAAAATTGATTTTAGTTCACTATAAATGCTTGTCAGTACACTTTGACCATATTTCAAAGATAGTAGAAGTAATTATGAAATTAAGAAAGGTACAGGTAATTGCATTTAATAAAAAATGTAAATCTATAAATCTATTTGCATTTAACATGCAATTACATTGCCGAAAACATTACATTAAGGTTACATTTAAGTATAATTTTTTAAAGTAATATAATTTCCATTATAAGTACTCTTTTTAAAAATATTCTAGTGTACTTCTTTTCCCACATAAGGGTTTGTTTAAGGTCTGGTGATACTGGCTACGATTCTAATAGTTTCAATTCTCACAATGAGGGATTGTCATACCGCAAATATGAGTTATAATAGGCTATCGATTTCAGAGATATGAACAGGCAATGAGTTGGAGAAGATGTTATTTTTTATCTCACTGGCTGACAGTACATGTAAATACGCCGGGAACTGACTTTGTCCTCATTTCAAAAATAACATTTTGTACTCAGTGCTTTTACACACAAGAGGCTGATGACTCAGACGATGCTGAATCATTTGTGACATTTTCTAAAAACACCCTGTTTCTGTAACCACATTTGGAAAAATAGCCAGTTGAATAAGCTTGGATTACTGTTGTTGAGTTTCTGAAAATAATTTCTAGTATGTATATTAGAAGAATATACAGATATTTGTTTAGGACTTTCATGCTTCCATGCTGGTTATTTTAGAAGTCACTTTTCATTCTGAGGAAGTACAAAATGTCACCTTAAAGGGGTCACATGATGCGATTTCAATTTTCCCTTTCTCTTTTAAGTTTTACAAGCTCTTGGTGCATAAAGATGATCTGTAAAGTTGCAAAGACTAAAGTCTCAAATCCAAAGAGGTATTCTTTATAAAAGTTAAGAGTCAACCATACCCAACTAAAACAGCTCGTTCTAACATGCCCCCACATCTCTACATCAGTATGTGGGAAGATTTGCATAACCCCGCCCAAATGTTCATGCAAAGAAAGAAGGTGTAACTTTTATTCTCTCTGTTGTTTAATGGTGAAAGCGAAAGTACATTGTTTGGCCTTCCAAAAGAGGACATGACTAGAAATCAGTGGTTAAGTTGTATTTCAACACTGTTCTAGAACAGTTCAACCCAAATATTCAGATGTGTGCAGCACATTTTATGGAGGATGAGGACTGTTTCTCGAACCAGTAGCCTGCAATGCATCTGTGGCACAACGGCTGTTTCTATAAAGTTGGGCAGTTCAAACTTTGCAAGGACAGTCTGGCGTAAGCCTGTAAGTACGTTTTTTATATTTAAATAATTTGCCAATGATGATTCAAATGTGAGTTTTGAGCAGTGTAGAGTAGTGCTTGTTTCTCAGATCACAAATGCAGACATGGTTTTATGTTCACGCAGCGCGATACTCAAAGCAACGCAACGCGTAAAAAGACAGTATAAGTCATTATAATCAGTAATTATGTCCCCACTGGATGCAACAAATGCCTCGTTTGTAATGGGTTTTATTGTTTTTGTCTCGTCTAGTGATGTCCAGATTGTGAACGAATCGTCCTATTTAACCGGATCTTCTTAGTGAACCGGTCGAACCAGTTCACTAAATCGAATTGAATAGTTTGAAATGGTTCGCGTCTCCAGTACACACTAATCCACAAATTACTTAAGTTATTCGGTTTATAAACATGCCTTACACTCCCTCTGACACGAAATAAACCAATATCCCGATTTATTCAGTTACTCCTAACAGTACATTGACTGAACTGCTAAAAGAGAACAGATGATGGGATGTGCACGAGCAGAGCAGCTGGACTGAGTCTCGTGCTGCTGGCCTGGGAGCATAGTATGTTAAGGGGCATAACATTTCCGTCCCACGCATTAGGCATTCAGCCAATCACAACGCACTGGATAGCAGGCCAATTAGAGCACACCTCTCTTTTTCAAAAAAGATGAGCTTTGTAACAATCGACGCGTTTCAGAAGGCGGGGCATAGAGGAGAAACAATAATGTACATTATATGGAAGATAATGTGTTTTTTAACCTTAAACCGCATAAACACATTGCATTACACCAAATACACAAAATAATGATCTTTTTTTTAGCAGCATCATATGACCCCTTTAATAAATGAACGAATGAGTTTTAATGATTATGGCTTTAAGCTGCAGAGGTTTATTTGTAACAGATCTATCCATTGCTAAACGTTGATGCAGTGCTATGATGCTTTGCAGAAGCTTTGAGTTATAGTACTGTGTGGGGTAGTGGGGACAAAGCCAAATAGACAGTATTATTCCTAAACACCATAAGAACTAAAGATAATGTGAGGAAAGTTTGTCAAATGTTGATCTGTTTCTGTCTGTGTTTTGGGCACTTGCCTCTCTGCATATCCTTGTTCGAAGTTTATTTTTAACAGTTCCCTGATCCTTTCTGTCTGATCTGAACAGTGCCTGTGGTGCATTTCAGCTCTGAATGTTTTGTGAATTTGTCACTATGTAAAGCAGCTTTGCAAAAATTGAAAATAGAGGAAATAATCATAAACCCTTCTAACATTATAAGAAGGAAAATCTTGTAATAAAAATAACTGGAGAGGGAATAACTTCAATGTAAATGCTTTCTGCTGTACAACAGCAAGACATATGAAAGACAACCATGTTGCTTGCTCCAATAAATGTGAACAGGTTAGTGTTGACTCTAATTTAGTTATTCTTATAGTTAAGTCCATTGGTGTTATGGGTGCAACAGATCACAAAAATCACAGTTTGGATATTGGAAGTTTTTTGAGTCACAGATCAAAAAAATTTTTGAAACAGCAAAAAATAAATGCAAAAAAAAGGGGGAGGGGGAACAAATTCAATTTTTCTTTCCACTTACTAACTAAAGAAAACAAAGTAATTAAAGTAATAAGTTAAAGTAATGTTATTGTACGTATGTAGTTAAAGTTATCCATTAATGGGGAATGCTAATATAGTTATTGTTATAGTTATTGTCCAAGGGTGTGGACGCAAATGTAGTTATCATTATAGATATTGTCTGTTGGTGTAGATGCTAATATAGTTATTATTATTATAGTTATGCTCTGTTGATGTGGATGCTAATATAGATATTGTTATAGTTATCGTTAATTGGCTCTTATTGTAAAGTGTTACCATTTCATTTCATCAGTCATGCTTAAAGATGGTCATCTTTAAATATCTACACAAAGGCATAGCATTGAAATTACATACATATGGATATTGTATGTATACTCTCACACTTTATTTGCTTCTATTTTAGAACACTTGATGATTATCTAATAAAAAAAAAAAAACACTGGGCAAAAGCCCAGTGCTGCATCTAAGAGAACTCACACATATCATACACACCGGACACGTTACATTCAATTCAAGCTGCGGTCTCAAACAGTTGATTTAATCACCAAACAGGCAAAAGCTTACTTAAAGAATGAACAAAGTGGCATAGTTGAGTTTGAAGTTCGGCATTTAAAAAGGGAACCAAACAGAAAAAGAATATGCATATTATAGCTCTCTAAATGAAGCAGAAAGACAAACGTTTTGCTGAAAAATGCACAATACATGATTTTACAGCCTAGGGTGAAGTCATTGTGTACATAAATAACTATTTGGGACAAACATAATGCAGTTTAATGCAAAACTGTGTGAATGGCGCTCTGTGGCATGGCAGGAGTTTCTGTCGGCTGTGTTTAAATCCGCATCTGAAGTTTCCCGTGCTGAACAGCATGCAGCCTCGTGTGTCAAAACAAACTTCACGAGGTGTCAGTGCTTTCCACCTCTAGAGGCCGCTCTGCACCTCTAGAGGCTGCTCTGCACTGTATAATGACAGCAGAACCTTCTTAGCCGCTCCAGCAATGGACGCAACCTGGAAAAACTATCGGCGTGGATTTTTGCTGATAACCGATAGTTCCAGCAATCAACTATCGGTGCCGATTAATTGGCAAAACCGATCAATCTGTCGACCTCTACTAAATTCCTTATTATTCCCAACTCTAGTGCCATGAGCTTTAAAAACTGATGAGAGTAGCACTCTGGGGTGTGTGTGGTGCAAGGAGACGGGGACTAATACGGGTCTAGCACATGCCCGCACTCTCCTCACTGCAGAGGTGCAACATGTACACTCGCTAAAATGGAGCCTCCTCCTGGAACATGTTCAAAAACAATGGCAACAGCAGCTCACTCCCATACACACTCTCAAATACACACTCTCACGTGCTAAATCCTGGCAAATGCGTACAGGACCGGTTGACATATGTGCCGAGAGACAGCTCTGCCAAAAAGAGGATCTATTTCACTTCATACCCTCTCTTTCTCATTCCCTACTAAATTTCAGCTCATTACGGCTCACTTCCTGTAACTCTACACCTTTTTTCGTACATTGAGTGAATCGTGTTCAATATGAGGAAAAATTATATGCTACACCTTTTTTCGTACATTGAGTGAATCGACATATATGCTGGTTTCTACAGCAAACATCAATGTCATTAGACGTGTTGGCAGGCACTGTTGCATGAGCGTGTCAAGATGGTGTAGCCCAGAAATATGAGTGAATGTTCAACCGCCCACAGCAGTAATGACTAGCGCAGTGCTTGTACTTCCTACAACATGCACAGATGGATGATTCGCCCTCCCCCTTCTTTAATTAACCCTGAAGTAATTATCCACTATTTCTCAGTCGTATCTTGTGAAGTCCCTATCGCCACCCTTTCCCACCCACAACCTGCACTCATTCACACACGCCCGAAAGGTTACCCAAACGCCGGCTGACATTTAGTTACTGACCACTGCACTGCAAAAGGTTGCTCAATGGTACGGTTTATATCAGTGCGACAACAAAATTTGCACCGTCCAAATGCCAGATCAGCTGTTGCTCTTAAAGGTGACCATGCTTGTTGATTGAACACTATATAAATGATATAATGAAGATGTCTAATTTGGAGATAATGTTCCCTTTAATGGTGCATTCTCAGAAAAAATGGTACAAAGCTGTCACTCCAGTGGAATCTTTTCAAAAGGTACACTTTTATACCTAAAGGGTCCATATTGGTCCCATAAAGGTACATATTTGTGCTTAAAGTTTACATATTAGTACCTAAATGGTATTAGTACTTTGTGAGAGGGAACCGCCACAGTAACAGCATTTGTACCTTTTTTCTGAGAGTGCATGATTTAGTAAAGTTATGTCTGGTCACCCTTAATAAGAGATCACTGGCCAATATTTTGAACTTTTTTTAAGATTTATGTTGATTTAAGATTATTGTTATAGGCTGGTAACATGAGGACTGAACAGTGATCTTTCTAGGCTTATTTCATGAAATTTGTGAATTTTGAGTAAATATTAGTAAATTCTGAGTAAATATAGTATAACATAGATTTTTTGTCTTATGTAAACAATTTGGTGTACATTTTTTTTTTACAATTATTTACTGTTATTAATTAATATTTATTTTGATTAAATTCATTATTAGATTTTTAATATATATGAATTACAAATTTTGAATGTCAAAATTTGTGGTTCGTAAGATTTTTTCAAAATTTATATTTTTAAAAGTGACAATAAAGTCATTTACATTGTTACAAAAAAATGTATTCATCAAAGTATCCTGAAAATGAACAGATATTTTTTTTTAACTTATCATATTGGCTCTCCTAGCCCGATCCTTATTTTATGTCAACTGTCATGCCGGTGTCGTGCAGTAGGTGGCAGTTTTCTTTTTCCATTAGATTTGCCAACCGGCATTAAAAAGAAAGGAAGACACTCAAATGTGCATGTTCAGTCGCTATTAAAACGAAAAGAAGAAATGTGTGTGTGATGCGCAAGAACCTATGAGGTCTGTTGTAGCGTGTCACACACATTTGAGCTTACGTGTTCAATGTATTTGTTGCACACTTTTGTAACAATCACTCATTCATTTATTGTTTACTTTTATCTGCTGTCAGACTATCTGAGACATCGCTGTCATAGCGCATTGCTGTCAGATTTTCTGATTTGACTGACAGACTGACATTCTGACACCGTGAGCTTCATGCTTTCTAACCTTAACCTTTATTTGGAACTGGAACAAAGATGGCACAGCACATGTCAGTCACGGTGCTTGGCTCTCCAGTTGTTTTAGTGTTTTTGTTAGTTTTTCCTGCTTTTTGTTTCTCAAACATGATCAGTTTTACCAGGGATGAACTGCTGAATATTCTGCAGAACACACCACAAAATCTTCTGCTGGTTTTCGATTATTCGGACGTTTTACTGAACATTGTAGTTGGCGGAGCAGAGGCGCTGATCAAACACTTCAGGACATGCAGACAGCGGAAGCTCAGACGGGGGGATTTCGGCGCTGCCTAGTATCCATCTGGAGAATCTCTGCTCTCTAGCCAACAAAACGGAAAAACTCCTTCTGCTCTCCTGGACAATTAAGTATATTTCAAACTCTGCTGCTCTGTGTTTCAAAGAAACCTGGCTGAATGACGGCATTTTGTACAACGCGCTACATCTGCTGGGCTTTCAGCTGTCTAGATCAGGTTCCGACGCAGAATCAACGCGGAAATCGCGTAGAGATGGGACATGCTTCTATATCAATGAAAGGTGGTGTACAGACGTAACAGTGTTATAGAATATGTCCTGTCCCAATCTGGAAGAGCTTTTTATTAACTGTAAGCCATTCTATTCGCTGTGAGAGTTTTGTTTGTTAATTCTCGTGAGTGTTTACATTCCTCCACAAGCGCACGTGAGTCTTGTCACGACCGGCTCAAAGCCGTGACAAATGGGAAGGAGGACATAGTCAGGTTGGTATGTTGCAACAAAGATATTTATTAATATAAATAAAGAACATAAAATAAGAAATCAACAAACCAAAACACGATTCCGTCAAACACACAAATGGTCCAAGCGTCCAACAGAACCGAGTTAAACTAATCATAACCTCAAAATAGACAAAGCAAAACCAAACAACCGGGAGTCCACCCCACACCAAACAGAGCTGAAACTTTATAGGGAAGGAACAGGTGTACACAATTCTGTTGATGAGCCTTCCAACCACACTCACTGACCGGTCTAAGTGGAAGTAACAAGGGACTTGTCACACACCCCCCCTAAAAAAAAGAAACAAAGTAGTTTTAACAAATCATAACTCCACAAAGCTTCAGTAGTCCAAATAAAATAAGATTCAATCCAGATTGCAAAACTCCAGCAGTCTTAACTCTCCAACTCCTTCCAGCAACCTGGCACCTAGGAAGCAATTAAAGAAAAGAATAGAGATAAAGACAAGGAAAATAGGACAAATCCTTTAATATTAGACTATATGAATACGCGAAAAAGCATCAGCAGTTGTGTTCTGTCTTTAATTCGTTTTAGCAACATCTTTTGCTTTTAAAGACGGACAATCATTCTTCCGGTGACCAAACGCACAACAATAATTACACCGGTTTTCTGTCTTTCTCTCCAACAGAGAAACTATGTGGTTTATCAAATGAAGCACGCACAATTTTAGAAGACCTGCTATGATCATAAGATTCTTTCTGAACATTTTCTCCCACAATTTTGTAACCCCAAAGAGGTTTTATGAATCAGAAAAAAAATCATCAGCCATAATGGCTGCCTCGTATGCAATGTCGGGTTTTCTCTCACGAATGTATGTTGCTACCCATTGTGAAACTGAGTTTTTAAACTGTTCAAACAACATCAAGTCCTTCAAATCATCTAATGTCTTCACGTCAGAAGCTGTACACCAACGATTGAAATAAACTGAAATATCATGTACAAACTCAACATGCATTTGACTATCATTTTTTTTCCAGGACCTAAATTTTTGCCTATAGGCCTCTGGAACCAATTCTTATGCCCTCAACACTGCATTCTTAACGGTCAAATAATCATTAGCATCTTCTACACTAAGAGACGCATACGCTTCTTGAGCTTTGCCTGTAAAAACAGACTGCAACATAAGCATACGTTCCTCATCAGGCCAATTTCTTGCATCTGCCACACGCTCAAACAACAAAAAGAAGCGTTCGACATCTTTCTTGTCAAACCTAGGGATCAATCTCATATTAGTCACTACATCAAATTCACACGAAGTCAAGTCACGGTCTACACCTCCCGTTACCACAAGTTTTCCTTCTCTTATCAGATCTAAACGACAACGTTCAAGATCAAGTTGCTGTTGTTGTAATTGAATTTTAGACATCTCCACGCGATTTTGCACTTCTAACATCTTCTCTTTCATCTCATTCTGAATTAACAAGAGTTGTTTTTGTTGCTCAAACGTTAAATGAGACATTGCAGACGCATCAACGAAATCTGAAGCACTTTCTGGAGACTGAGGGTCTAAAATTCCACATTCAATTAGTTCCGTTTTTATCAAGAATTTAATGTTATCTTTTAAACGTTTATCTTGGCTTACCAAGTTAATTTCATAGTGACCTGCAAGTTCTAACAATTGAACTTTAGTTAAATTATTCAACAAACTTTCAGATGGAGCACTAATAAACTCCCCAATTTTTGAGGCCATGGTCAAACAAACAAATTGGCTACTTAATTTTTCCAAACATATTTGAGGGGTAGAATTTGGATAAGCAATTCCCTCTAACTAAATTTCAAAACTAATCATAACCTCAAAATAGACAAAGCAAAACCAAACAACTGGGAGTCCACCCCACACCAAACAGAGCTGAAACTTTTTTTAGGGAAGGAACAGGTGTACACAATTCCACTGACGAGCCTTCCAGCCACACCCACTGACCGGTCTTAGTGGAAGTAACGAGGGACTCGTCACAGTCTGACTTTGCAAAAACTCGCTAATCAAATCACAGAGACAGAACAACAACACCCGGACTCTGTTTTAATGATTCTTGGGGACTTTAATAAAGCCAATCTCTCCCGTGAACTGCCAAAATACAGACAGCATGTTACATGTCCCACCAGAGACAGTAATATATTGGACCACTGTTACACCACAATGAAGAATGCATATTGCTCCATCCCAAGAGCAGCTTTATGCCTCTCTGATCACTGTTTAGTGCATCTCATATCGACCTACAGGAAGATACTGAAATCAGCTAAACCTGTATTAAGGACTGTAAAAAGATGGACTAATGAAGCAGAGTGGGATTTAGAAGCCTGTTTTGACCTCACTGATTGGAGTGTTTTTGAAGCTGCTGCTCTGGACGAGCTCACAGAGACTGTAAAATCCTATATCCGTTTCTGTGAAGACTTGTGTATTCCTACCAGGACTCATTTAACCTACAACAATGAGAAACCATGGTTCACTGCAAAACTCATAAAGCTCCGTCAGGGTAAAGAATGTGCTTACAGGAATGGGAACAGAGTCTTGTATAAACAGGCCAAATACACACTGGAAAAGGAGATCAGAGTGGCAAAGAGGAATTATTCTGAAAAACTAAGGATCAAGTTCTCTTCCAATGACATGTCTTCAGTGTGGAAAGGTCTGAAAGACATCAAAAACTACAAGACACCATCCTCCAGCACTTTAGAGAATCATCATCTGGCAGATGATCTGAATGAGTACTATTGCAGGTTTGAAAATGTACCATTAACACCTCCTGCAACCCCCTTCTCCCCCACTGTTGAAATTCAGATCAGTTGAGATTATGATTGTTGGGTATTATGTATTAAGGTATTAAGAAAGGAAAAAGGAAGAGACAAGGCACCATTCCCAGACAGTGTGACACCAGCCTGTGCTGACCACTCACAGATCTTCAACAGATCACTGGAGCTGTGTGAAAGTCCCCTCCTGCTTCAACCACTCCACCATCATCCCCATCCCAAAAAAAAAACAAAATTACTGGACTTAATGACTACAGACCTGTAGCTCTAACATCTGTGGCCATGAAGTCATTTGAAAGACTGGTTTTTGTTTATCTAAAGGACATCACTGAACCCTTACTGGACCCCCTGCAGTTTTCCTACTGAGCAAACAGGTCTGATGATAATGCAGTCAACATCGGATTGCACTACATCATGCAACATCTGGACAGACCAAGGACTTATGTGAGGATCCTGTTTGTGGACTTCAGCTCGGCTTTTAACACGAATTCCAAACCTCCTCCTGCCCAAATTAACTCAGCTATCTGTGCCCAGTGGTCACCAGCTTCCTGAAAGGCAGGCAGCAGCTAGTAAAGCTGGGAAAATTCTCATCCAGCATCCGTATGATCAGCACTGGCGCCCCCCAGGGCTGTGTTCTCTCCCCACTGCTCTTCTCCCTGTACACAAATGACTGCACTTCAAAGGACCCCTCTGTCAAGCTCCTGAAGTTTGCAGACAACACACTTATCGGCCTTATTCAGCACTGTAGCAACAGTGGAGTCATTCAGATTCCAGGGCAACACCATCTCTCAGGACCTTAAGTGGGACATTCACATAGACTCCACTGTGAAAAAGGCCTAGCAGAGGTTGTACTTCCTTCACCAACTGAGGAAGTTCAACCTGCCACAGGAGCTGCTGAAACAGTTCTATTCTGCCATCACTGAATCTGTCCTCTGCACATCAATAACTGTCTGGTTCAGCTCAGCTACCCAATCTGACCTCAGAAGACTACATCGGATAGTCCAGACTGCTGAGCGAATCACTGATACAACCCTCCCTACTCTCCCAAGAACTGCACTCATCCAGAGTAAGCAAAAGGGCTAGCAAAATCACTCTAGACACCTCACATCCAGCACACTCCCTCTGTTGCTGTTGCTGTCGGGTCGACGCTACAGAGCACTGAGCACTAGATTTGCCAGACACACACTCTCAGAAATAAAGGTACAAAAGCTGTCACTGGGGTAGTACCTTTTCAAAAGGTACACTTTTGTTCCTATTAGGTTCTAATATGTACACTTTAAGTACTAATATGTACCTTTAAGGTACCAAAATGGACCCTTTAGGTACAAACATGTACCTTTTGAAAAAGTATCGCCCCAGTGACAGCTTTTGTACCTTTATTTCTTAGAGTGCAGGAACAATTTCTTCCCTCAGGCACCTCATGAACATCTCATGAACACTTGACAATAAACATGGAACACACAACACTATTATACATTTATTTATTTAACACACATACTTATTTACATTTTAAATTTGCACCTTACATACATGTACATATTAAATTGTCTATTTGCACATTGTCTATTTTGTATATTTGTATATTGTTATTTTTATTTTCTTTCTTGTCTTGTCTTGTAACTGTCATTCTGTCCAACGTATTATCTGTATATATATATTTACCTTTATGTTGCAATTATTCTGCTTATTGTATATAAAAAATACAATAATTTTACATCAGTAGTCCCATATTCTACCAATGTCTTTATACAGTATGAGCCGATATGTCTTAAATTATACAGGCCTATATGTATAAACACATACATATATTAGTTTTTTTTTTAATTCCAGGTTTATTTGACATGGACAATGTACATCAAGAATTCATAAAAGTACAATGTGCCAGAATTAGCCAAACGGCTATTTTGCATCTGTAGTCCCTGGACTGATGGTAAAATTGTCACCAAAAAAAATTACAGAATTAAACAATACATAATATATACATGCTCCAAAATACATATAAAATTAACATTATTCCAAAAAATTTACATCCGCATAAAAATTATATTATACATATAACCAACAGATCAATACTCACTCATACACACACAATACAACTGTCAGACAAAATGATAAACAATGTATCAATAATATCAATATACAGGCAAAGATAATGTAAACATACAGACAGTAACAGTCTTAATCATTAAATCAGTACTAAACCAAACAACCTCATGTACGTAGCATAACAATCTCAAAGTAGTAGAGCAAAAAAGACAAGAAGACAGCAGAATTTAGTTTGTAAAATGAATGTTGACAATGCTGACTATCAGTTAACCACTTCTTTAAATGAAACTTAAAGGAGGCATAAGTATTAAAATTTGTAATGTAAGTTGGGATGGAGTTCCACTCACGAGCAGCCCTAACTGAAAACACTGTTAGACTAAATGCATCTTAGTAACATTAATGTACAGTATTTGGATTGTGCATCAAACACTAGGCTATAAACGTATTAGATCTGGACTCTGCATCAGTAGATACTCAATATTCAATGACTCGGATTGGATCGGGGGCAAACAAAACCTGATCGGGACCCCTATTAATAATAATTAGAAATGTTTCTTGAGCAGCAAATCAGCATATTAGAATAATATCTGGAGTAATGATACTGAAATTCAGCTTTGATCACAGTAATAAGTTACATTTTAAAATATATTCAAATAGAAAACTGTTATTTAAACTGTAGTAATATTTCAATACTTGTATTATAAGCTTCCCTCGCAAATTACACAAAATCTAATCTGTTAGCCCAGGATAGCTTAACCTTGGTGACAACTGATTGAGCAGAACACCAAAGCTTTGAGGCATAATGACACATGAACAACAAACCTAAGATAAGTGACAAAGCAGCACTGACTCAATATGGCAAGTGTCATCTGGCCTGAAACACTCTCACACCACCCTGCTGCGGTACTGTACATTGAGTAATGCTGCAACACTGCCATAGAATAGCAGTGCTACGTTACCCAGATGGACAGGAGGTGCTGAGTGGGTGGACTGGTCAGTGCCAGGCTGGAGGGGCATTGAAACACAGCATTAGGTCCAGAACATACGTTCACAGGTTAAAAACAAGACAAAGTGTGAATACTCAGGGTGTGAAAAAGAGATTGTGTATATAAATGGATTGAGAGCATAAGGTAAACAGGTAAACATGAGCAACACTCAAGGAAACTGTTCCCTGATGCTTACAGATCAACACGCTGTTCGCTTTCATATAGTCAGCACTGGGAACATAAACTGCATATATTGGCACATTTCTTTAGCCTACTGTGTAAAATGATTTTACTTATTTTAAGGCTTGTTATATCCTTATATTAAGTGAGTTTATGCCTTAAACAAGAAAAAATCTGTAAGTGGGGTAAGAAAAATAATATTGTTTTCCATTTGAATCAAGTTTATTTTTTGTATCTTTTCTTTTCTTTTCTTTTCTTTTTCTTTTCAGCTTAAACTCATATCATTTAAGTTCATTATTATTATTATCTCATTATTATTAATCATTATTAGTTTCATTAAGTTGGTGCTATGATATTATTTGATCTGGTGCTATAAATGACACAATATAGTAAATTTACTAGTATTAATAGTAGTAGACAGTAGATGATAGTAGATTTAATTAATTTCTTAAGTAATATATATATATATATATATATATATATATATATATATATTTATATAATTATTAGTAGTAGTAGTAGTAGTAGTATTTAAATGGAAAACAAGACAAAATGAAGAAGAAAAAAGAAATTAAGAAAAAAAAAGTAACCACATGACACAAGAATGTTGGCAACCAAAGAGATTTGGTTCCTGTTGACTTTTATAGTATTTCTAGTCACCAAGATTCCGGAAAATAACTTATTTTGTGACATGAGGGTGAGAAAATGAGGACAGAATTTCATTTTTTGGTATTAACCCTTTAATTCACTTAAATGCTAAATGAAAACAGCTCCAAAACACTGAAACATCTTAATCTTATGAACTACTAAGTTAAAAGGTGTTTCTTTTTTCTTTGTGGTGTCCTTTCAGAAAGTAGGTTCATCATGCCCTTAAAAATATAAACAATGCATTTAAAGTTCTTTGTATGTGGCCACAAGCTCTACACCTTCTAAAGCTACACCTTCACTGCATCTTTATCTTTGATGATGAAAGGCTCGGTGGGGATAAATCGATACGCCGGCTACCCATGGAACATATAAAAACACACATACGTACAAACACACACACACTCACGCCGTAACAGCTGCATCCCGCTCAGACCAACCGCCTCTAATTAATGGTCTCTTAGAAACGACAGATGTTTTATCACTCCACCGTTCCTTGAATTAAGTCTGGGTGGGTGTCGTAAAGAGATCTCAACAACAACTTCAGCAACCTCATGGTTACTGTTGCTATGCGCAGTGCAATGTTGCTGTTGCAGCTACAGCCAATAAGAGAGTCAGAGAGACACTGGGCTCCAAAAACAGGAATCTATATCAAGGCTACGGAGAAAAGCTTCGGCAAATGTCAAGCTTGCCCAATTTAATGATATTGCTAACTTGTGCTCACTCATCATTATATATGCAGCATGTCTGTAGCTATATACACTGAACAAAATTATAAACGCAACACTTTTGTTTTTGCCCCCATTTTTCATGAGCTAAACTCAAAGATCTAAGACTTTTTCTATGTACACAAAAGGCCTGTTTCTCTCAAATATTGTTCACAAATCTGTCTAAATCTGTGTTAGTGAACACTCCTCCTTTGCCGAGATAATCCATCCACCTCACAGGTGTGGCATATCAAGAAGCTGATTAGACAGCATGATTATTCCACAGGTGTGCCTTAGGCTGGCCACAATAAAAGCCCACTCTGAAATGTGCAGTTTTATCACACAGCACAATGCCACTCTACCTCCTGAAACATGGACCATCGCACCTCCTCCACCCCCCCCCCACAAACACCCCCCAACCTTACCACATCACAGAAAAAACTGTCTGAAACTTTCTCTTTTTGTGCAAATCGAAGTGTGCCTCACACAGGTGAGTGGGCCTGTAAAAAAACCACCTGTAGTAACACACTCTCCTCTATGTGCGCTAGACACTTTTCACAGACACTCATTCACTACAAATCATCTTGCACTGTTCCCCAGCCAGCTTCTTGACTTACGATGTTTCTCTTTGCACATGTACAGTATTATGTGAAGCATTCATATTGTTTGTATTTTTTTAGTTTATGTATAGGTAAACATTTATATGATACTGCTGGCTTTGCTGGAGCATCGTGTAAGGAAAATGTCCAGGATGGAGGGGAGAGTGGCTGATGATCTTTGCAGCTTTGGCCCCCTGAATGCCTAATGGTTAGAGAGTTGGACTTGTAACCCAAAGGTCACAGGTTCGAGTCTCAGTGCTGGCAGGAGTTGTAGGTGGGAGGGAGTAAATGAACAGTGCTCTCTTCCACCCTCAATACCCATGGCTGAAGTGCCCTTGAGCAAGGCACTGACCCCCAGTTGCTCCCCGGGCACTGGATATAGCTGCCCACTGCTCCAGGTGTGTGTTCATGGTGTGTTCACTTCTCACTGCTGTGTGTGTGCACTTGGATGGCATAAATGCAGAGCACCAATTCCGAGTATGGGTTACTTAGTTGTGTATAGGTACAGTATTTATGAGAAGCATTCATATAGCTTGTATTTTTTAGTTTATGTATAGGTGAACTTGTATATATAGTATATTTATAGTCAAAATCTGTCAGGAGGTTAGTTGTGTTTAATTCAAGTTTCATTCAATTCAAGTTTATTTGTATAGCGCTTTTTACGATACAAATCATTGGAAAGCAACTTTACAGAAAATTAAGTTTCTACAATATTTAGTAGCTTATCAGTGATGACTGTCAGTTTATGTGCATACGGCAGAAATGTTCAGAAAAATCAATAAAAGACGTAAACAAACAGAGGATTAACACTATTAACAGCAATTATGCAATCAAACTTATAGCAAAATGTGGTAGTTCTGTATGTTGTCTCTGGGTTAGCATCATCTGAGGCCCTCTGAGGGGCTGGCATCATCTCTTCTCAGGTGTTCTGGATCCAGACTGGAGCTTGTGTAAATCCTAGTTGCAAAACAGAGAAACAAATAGAGACATAATTAGCGTAGCTGCTATTCCAGCCAAGTAAAATGTATTAGTTTAACCCAAGCTAAAGAATAATAATGCGCATTTGATCAGATATAACTGCAGTCTAAAATTATGAGATGCATTATTTGAATGCTTGGCCAAAGAGGTGTGTTTTTAATCTAGATTTAAAAAGAGAGAGTGTGTGTCTGAACCCCGAACATTATCAGGAAGGCTATTCCAGAGTTTGGGAGCCAAATGCGAAAAAGCTCTACCTCCTTTAGTGGACTTTGCTATCATAGGTACAATCAAAAGTCCAGCGTTTTGTTACCTTAGGGAGCGTGATGGGTTGTAGCGTGGTAAAAGACTAGTAAGGTACGCAGGAGCTAAGCCATTATGGGCCTTATAAGTAAGTAATAATATTTTGTAACTGATACGGAACTTAATAGGTAGCCAGTGCAGAGACTGTAAAATTGGGGTAATATGATCATATTTTCTTGACCTGGTAAGGACTCTAGCTGCTGCATTTTGGACTACCTGTAGCTTGTTTATTGAGGATGCAGGACAACCAGCTAGCAGTGCATTACAATAGTCCAATCTAGAGGTCATGAACGCATGAACTAGCTTTTCTGCATCAGAAACAGGTAACACGTTTCGTAGCTTGCCAATGTTTCTAAGATGGAAGAATGCTGTTTTTGTAACATGGGAAATATGATTTTCAAAAGACAAGTTGCTGTCTAATATAATACCCAGATTTTTGACAGTAGAGGAAGTAACAGTACATCTGTCTAATTGCAAATGGTAATCTACGAGATTCAGTGTAATGTTTTCTGGTCCAATAAGTAATATCTCTGTCTTATCTGAATTTAATAGGAGAAAATTATTGGTCATCCAATCTTTTACATTTTTAACACACTCTGTTAGCTTAGATAATTTTGAAGTTTCAACTGGTCTTGTTGAGATATATAGTTGAGTATCATCAGCATAACAGTGGAAACTAATCCCGTATTTTCTAATGATATTACCAAGGGGCAACATGTATATTGAAAATAGCAGAGGACCTAGGACAGATCCTTGTGGCACTCCATATTTTACTGGTGATAAATGAGATGATTCCCCATTTAAATAAACAAAGTGGTAGCGATCAGACAGGAAGGATCTAAACCATATTAAAGCCTGCCCTTGGATACCTGTATAGTTTTGTAATCTATCTATGAGTATGTCGTGATCTATGGTGTCGAACGCAGCACTAAGATCAAGTAAAACTAGCAATGAGATGCAGCCTTGGTCTGATGCAAGAAGCAAGTCATTTGTAATTTTTACAAGTGCAGTTTCTGTGCTATGATGGGGCCTGAAACCCGACTGAAATTCTTCATAGAGATAATTTTTTTGCAGGTAGGAGCACAATTGAGCAGACACAACTTTTTCTAAAATTTTAGACATAAATGGAAGATTTGAAATGGGTCTGTAATTTGCCAGTTCATTAGGATCTAGTTGTGGTTTCTTAATAAGAGGCTTAATAACCGCCAGCTTGAATGGTTTTGGGACGTGGCTTAAAGATAACGACGAGTTAATAATATTGAGAAGCGGTTCTTCTGCTACAGGTAACAACACTTTCAGTAATTTAGTGGGTACAGGATCTAATAAACATGTTGTTGGTTTAGATGCAGTGATAAGTTTATTTAGCTCTTCCTGTCCTATAGTTGTAAAGCACTGCAGTTTATCTTTGGGTGCGATAGATAAAACTAAAGTATTAGACGCTGTAGAATCTACATTTGTTATTGTATTTCTGATGTTATCTATTTTATCAGTGAAGAAATTCATAAAGTCATTACTATTTAACCTTGAGGGAATATTTAGATCGGGTGGCGTCTGGTTATTTGTTTATTATCTAGTTTGTGCTAAATAAAAACCTTGGATTGTTTTGGTTGTTTTCTATGAGTTTGTGGATATGCTCGGCCCTGGCAGTTTTTAGAGCCTGTCTATAGCTGGACATACTGTTTTTCCACGCAATTCTAAAAACTTCCAGGTTAGTTTTTCTCCATTTGCGCTCAAGACTATGTTTTTTTTTTTTTCTTGAGAGAGTGGGTATTACTGTTGTACCATGGCACCGTACGTTTTTCTCTAACCTTTTTCAATTTGATGGGGGCAACAGCTTCTAATGTATTAGAGAAGATAGTGCCCATGTTGCCAGTCATTTTGTCTAGTTCATGTGTATTTATGGGTACACAGAGCAGTTGAGATAAATCAGGCAGGTTATTTGTGAATCTGTCTTTGGTGGCTGGAACAATAGTTCTGCCTGGACGATAACGCGAAGCTATATAGTTATTATCATCAATATGCAGAATGCACTATACAAGGAAATGGTCAGTAACATCATCACTTTGAGGTACGATATCTATGTCAGTAAGATCGATTCCATGTGATATAATTAAATCTAGCGTATGATTAAAACGATGAGTGGGCCTGGTGACATTTTGCTTTACTCCAAAACAGTTTAATAAGTCAGTAAACGCAAGTCCTAATGCATCATTTGTATTATCAACGTGAATGTTAAAATCTCTGAAAATTAGCGCTTTATCAGCGGTAACCAACAGGTCTGAGAGGAAATCTCCAAATTCTTTTAGGAATTCTGTATATGGCCCTGGTGGTCTATACACAGTAGCCAGAGAAAGAGATACAATAGATTTATTTTGCATATCTGACAGTGTAACATTAAGCATAAGTATTTCAAATGATTTAAACATGTATCCTGTTTTCTGGGTAACACTGAGAATATCACTATATATTGTTGCAACACCTCCCCCACGACCAGTCTGACGGGGCTCATGTTTATAACAGTAGTTTGTTGGAGTAGACTCATTTAGACCAATATAATCATTTGGTTTTAGCCAGGTTTCAGTCAAGCAGAGTACATCAAAACTATTATCTGTGATCATTTCATTTACAATAACTGCTTTGGGTGTGAGTGATCTAATGTTTATGAGCCCAAACTTTAAAAATTGTTTTTGTTCATTTATTTTATGTTTTTCTGGTTTAATCACGATAAGATTTTTTCTAGATCCTACATTAAATTTATATTTTGACCTCATTATTCGGGGAACAGACACAGTCTTGATAGATTGGACAGTGCAAGTACTTCTTACATTTAAGCGGGTAGAACAAAAGCCATCATAGCAGTTATTTGAGAATTGGCTTACTAGTCATATGGAGCGTAGAGTCCTGGAGATGTTGTCCGAGAGGAGATCCGCTCCGACTCTGCTGGGGTGCAGGCCATCAGCGCGAAAAAGCCTAGGACGCTCTCAGAAAAGATTCCAATTATTAACAAAGAGCAGTTTCTGTTCTTTACACCATGACAATAACCATTAATTTAAAGCAAAAAGTCTACTGAACCTTTCGTGTCCTCGTCGATACGTGGGCAGTGGTCCTGACACGATGATCGTCGCCGCGGGTGCCCATTGAACATCGGAAACAGTGAGTGTGCACTTTACCTTCGGCTAACGTAGCACGGACGTGTCGGACGATGGAGTCTCCGACGATCACAGCGTCGCGTTCCGTCTCACGGAGGGGAGAGAAGCGGTTCCGTGTGGAGATCATGAAGACCGGAGGGGGAGAAGTCGTAAAGGACAGTAAAGGACATCTGGGCAGATCGCATCCTGGGTGCACCGGGCCTGTGCAGAGAAACACACGGGGTGGAGGTGGTGGGACTGTTAGTAGCGCACTGCATACTTACCCTGGACTTGTGAGCGTCAGCCCGGGAGGTTTCCAGCGCGGCTCTCCGCTCTCTCAGCTGGGCCTGCCTCTGCTCCAGGACCCAAATCTGCTTCTCCACGGCCTCCAGAGCCCTAGCGGACTCGGAAAATCAAAATAAAACTAGTGATAACAAGGCGCTCTGATTGTTTTTGTTGTAGAATACGATAGAGGATATATTCACACGTTATAGAAACGAAAATGATGGTGTATAAAATAGATTTCAACAATAAAAAATAGACGATAGAGAAATAACGTGACGGAGATCAAACTAGAGGCATACGGCAGCAACAAACAGGAAGTGACATGTTTAGGTACAGTATTTATATGAAGCATTTGTATAGCTTGTATTCTTTAGTTTATGTATAGGTAAACTTTTATATATAGTATATTTATAGTCAAAATCTTTCAGTAGGTTAGTTGTGTATAGGTTTATACTGTTTTACTTCATTGTTGTATGTCTGTATTTATGTAGCACCGTGGTCCTGTGAGGCACAACATTTCGTTCCACTGTATGTCCACACATGTAGGGGAATGACAATAAAGCTCAACTTGACTTGACTTGACTAAACTAAATTGTTACCAAAATGCCTGTATGCACTTGTGCTGATCAGTTGTGACTTTGATCAGCAATCATAAAAAATAAAATTTTGTATTACACTTCACTGTAACAAATTAGCAAAATAACATGTTATTTCCTATTCATTTAAGGTCACGCTCTTAAAGAGCACACACTTGATTTCAGCGCATACATCTGTATTTCCAGCTCATTCATTCGTTCTCAGTATCTGTTTGGATTCTGTCCCTCTCTTCCCTTTTGGGATTCTTTATTTTAAGTGGAAAGAATCAGACCTCCCATGTCTTATGTAACCAGCCAACAACGCTGATGCCTGAAATAACTCCCAGCATACCATGACGTATAGATCTCTCAGAGGCATGTGCATGTGCATGCGCCACGAAATGAACACAAATACAATCATACTTCAACACACAACCACATTTTCTCAGTTATATCACATATATGCTCTCATGTGAACATCGATTGATTGAAATGGTTTTGTAGGTATTTATGCAATTATTGCATATTTAATGTATGAGTAGGGAATACAGGATTTGACTGGTGATATAAGCTTATATCTCCTGCAAGTTTGTGATTCAGTGCCGCTAGAGTCAGCATTGAGTCAATGGCTTGAATATACACACTCCCTGTATCTCATTGCCCAGCCTCTCGGCTGTCCTCCAGGGCTTTTATTACTCATCGGCGCATCAGGGATAGATTGCTTTAATTAACACTGTCTAAATGCCACCGAAAAGAAAGCTGTATCTCATATTGCATGATATGGCATCTCTCTCTGATCCCGATTACATAATACTGATGTTTTACCCACAAAACTGCATGATTGTAATAACATGTAGTCAGTACCGCGCTGTGAGGATACTTTGATGGAGAGGGTGTCAATTGATGAGAGTGGTGTAGATGATGTAGTGAAATACCATAATCATCAGCCAAAGGCAGCGTTTACAGGTCTTACCATACCATAGTAATAATTTTTTTATTATTTTATTTATTTAATGCACTTTTAACATAGGTTAATCCTGCTTTAAAGACACTATTGTTCATTAATAATTCACGTTTGTTCATAATTCATTAGTCTTCATAGGAAAGGCAGTTGCACTGTGAAAAGCTTAGAAAAAGGTTAATCCAAGATTTCTACTCAAAGTATTGGGAAACACCTTATATTAGGGAACACTATTAACTATTAGCTAGTTGCATTAGCATGCATATTACTGGCGGTTTATTAGTACTTATCAAGCACATATTAATGCATGACATGTTCTAGATCCCTGTACTTAAACATAACAAAAACTACCTTACTCTCAATAAGCAGTAATTAGAAATGCATTATGAATTCACAATTCACCAGCACCCACTCCACAAAAAGTGGCAAAATACTCTTGGGGACCGTTCACTGGCAGGCGTGGCTTACATTGCTCGCTCAGGCTGGTATAATAAAAGATACAGAGCGAGCGGTTGAGAAAGTGTGTAAGGCACGCCAGATCTAAAAAGTCCTTGGTATAGTCTTCCATCAAACGGCCCTGTTGCTCCAGGTACAGGAGTTGAACAGCTGGTAAATCCAAACAAAACCAAAAATAAAGAAAAACACCACCAGTTTTATACAAAATGAGGGTCTGCTATTCTGTCACGCAGTGGCTGTAGAAGTAAGCGCTTGACAGAGGAGAAACTGCTACAATATAAGTGGTTGATGAGGATTTACATAACTCCAGGTGTATTGCGTAAATGTAATCCCAGACACTCGCTCAAGATACAGCGACTTTAAAGGAAAGCTATATCACTGTATATGGGAATGCAAAGAAATTAGGAATTTTTGGAAAGATGTGAAAGGAATGATAGAAAAGATGTTGACGTTAACATACCTCTGTCGCCTTTAAACTTTTTATTTCATTTATATCCTAAGGAGATCAAGTTAAAAAAGTTGGAGTATATATTTATAAATATGTATTCTTCAAGCGAAACGGCGTATTTCTTTAAATTGGAAAAGTATATATATGCACCAAATATAGGACGTTGGCTGAAAGAAATGGTAGCAGATATGTTAATGGAAAAGATAACATATATTAAAGGGGTGGTTCACTGTTTTTTTTCTAGGCTTGTTCATGGGTTGCTGTCTAACATGTTAATGCTTCGTTTTAAAAAAAAACATTATTTTTCAAATAATTTACCTTTATTCCACACCGCTTTGTCCTTTCTCTGAGAAATGAGCTGATCATTTCCTGCTTTTATGAAGACCCTCCCTCAGAAATACACAATGTGCTCTGATAGGTTAGCAGTGTGTTGTGATTGGCTAAACCGCCTCTAGTGCACGTCTAAATGTCTCGCCCCTCACCTCAGCGGCATGTGCTCCAGTTGTATTGTAAACAATGGCGTCGTTAATATCGATTATCAGTTTGAGCTAGGGTTGTTATGGTGAGGAAATTTCCCCAACGATTAATCGACATGTGACAACACCAATAATACCAGTATCACCGTGGGGGTGGGGGCGTTCCCTCTTTTCCTAGCTTTCATTCGCTTTTAAATAGCTTGTAAAAGCACCGTGCGCGTTTTACTTTCACTTTCAAATAGCGGCATTTCTGCGTAAAGCAATTGTTCGTTTTTTGTTTGTTTGAATTTTCCCCCTTTTGCTCACTTTCCTTTCCTGCGCATTTTACTTTCAAATTAGTGGAAGTTCCGCTTCAATTGCTTGAATGCAACAAAAAAAACAACGTCAAACTCACTTTGGCCTATATATAAAACATAGAACTTTTATTAACAAAACAAATAAACATACACCATGCTATAGGGCAGGCTATGCCTAATATAAAATAACAAATAACTTACATAAAGTTTAAATAGGTATACAAAACTAGAAATTAAATATCAGCAAACAATGTGAAACCAATTAAATAAGAAACAAATATTAAAAAAAACTTCCAAAATCATTTTAGATAAATGGCAAAAGTCAACAGGCTTTTCAAAATGCAAAATATTGCCAAACAGGCGCTTTTGCATTTCGTTTCGAAACTAAATCATCCGCCATCGTCTTGTCTGTCTCACCTCACTCTTCAGTCAGCTCGACTCACTCTCCTCACTGGATAAATGAAATCTGATCTGTGATGCGATTGAGCAGCCGTGTTCAGTTTTTAATTGTAGTGTCTGTTCTTTTACTAAATTATTTTTATTACTATAAAAAAAATCTAAACGACGGTGGGGACAAGTGATGTAACTGGTGTTGCGGCTTAACACTGGTATCACCGTCAGCACCGTCTATCGCCGCAAGCCTAGTTTGAGCCCAATTGAGAAGCAGAGGATATTATTGAAGAGGATTGTGCAGAACCTGTGCAAGCACAGCTTTTAATGGTAGGCCTATGTTTTTTGTTTGTTGTTGTCTCATACTTTTAGATACACTGTTATCTGTAAATGCTTCTGCTTATGTTAGCTTTTAATATACAGTTTTATCCCAATTAAAGCTTTAATACAGTACGGCAACTTCACGCGCGTCCATGTTTAATGCTTCTCATAGCTATGTGAAAATAAGTGTATAATTGGAACAGTTCATTGCTGGAGCTAAGCTGAATGAGAGAGAGAGAGAAATGCAGAGCGTGTGCAGAGCAGGGCGACACGAAGAACAGGATTGAGAACCACTGCTTTAGAACATTGATTTTGAAACTTGTGAATCCATTGGGATCATTAGTAGACAGAATTGCGATTAATATATGAATAGATTTTTACGTGCACCTCTAGTTTTCTCTTCCTCTTCTCTAAAGCAGCACAGCATGGCCTCGCCCCCTTTGCTGCCTTTTCCCGAGTGCAGGGTTTATCTGGGTTTGTTACGTCACAACCTGGGAAATAATTTGTAGTAGTCCCTACCAGCCGTTTTTGTAGGCATTAAACTGCCAGAATTTTAAAAGATTTCTCCGTTTGCATAGAACTTTCAACTTCCTAACTTTGCAGATATTGTTCATGCTCAAACAGCGACATCACACACTAACTAACATTGAAAAAGTGAAATTGCAATCACCCACCCCTTTAAGAGATAAATACATAATTTTTAATGGAGTTTGGGGACCTTTGAAATTGTTTTTAAAATGTAGTGGAGTTGGAAATGTGTTGATAGAAGACTAAAAAAAGAGGTGACATTATATATTAATGTAAAATACTGAGAAGCCTTTTTGTGTGTGTGTTTTCCTTGTTACATGGAAATTTATATTTACATGTGTATAGTTAAAGATGTTGGGACTAAATGTTATGTTCAGAATGCATATCCAATGACAGAAACATACATGTCTGTTTTACATGTTGTTATTTTTAGATGCGTTGTCAGACATAAGTTGAACCGCAGTGCAAGTGCGTGCTGAACCATGGGTGAAGAAAGATTCGGTTCGAACCGTTACACTCCTAATAAATAAATAGATAGATAGATAGATAGATAGAAAGAAAGACAGTTTCACATATGCATCACAGAAGTAATAGAACTGATGATGTTCCAAAGGGAAATCCCTAATATGGATAAAGTCGATATCGCTGAAATTGAATAAAAGAAGATAAAACTTTTGATTGATGAAACGTAAGGACAATTAACATTCGCCTGTGACAATATATGGTTTATCTGTGTTCTTAGTCATCCCGGCTATTTTCATAATAATTATGTATATTTGTAAGCATTTGCTAATCGACATAGCCTTTTTTACAGTATAGAACATACATTTCTGCCTCATTCTGTGATATGAAGCCACATCAGATCACAAACAAAATTTATTTCAAACACTCGGCTAATGTTGTGAAGTAAAAACAAGTTACAATGTTCTCTTTTGTTGGACAATATGGTTTAGATACACTTCTCATTGCAAGTCATTTGAAGAGAAGATGCTTGGCTAGTGTTGCTTTTTCAAATGCACATTATAAGTGGGAAAGCGTTTTTTCATCTCGGCAACAAAACCTGTCCAATTCCTACTCAAAACTAGACCGATTAAGTTTCAGTAAGGTCTCCCTGTAAAAATCGTGTTTTGGTGTGGTAAAATACACATTTTTGGTGAAGTTCCCCTGGTAAAATTTCCATTCCAGGGGCTAAATATCACGTTATTGGGGTCGCTTCAACCTACAGACATAAAAAAACAAGGTAGCCCACTTGGCAACACTGCTCGCACGTGAACTCACAGGCACACACACACACACACAGCCAATTCTGAGGGAAATAAAAAACACAAAAATTATTTTAAACGCAAAACCAAAAAACTGCAATTCATGTTGTACAGAATGGTTCAACATTACGTTGAGAATTGTGACATCCCTAACAAATAGATAGATAGATAGATAGATAGATAGATAGATAGATAGATAGAGAGATAGATAGAGAGATAGATAGATAGATACTTGGACGGAAAGATGGACAGACAGATAGATAGATATAACAGAGTTCTACGAGAGTGAAGGACTCGTTAACAACTTTTATAAACGTTAGACATTATTCAGATGTCTTACTAGCAAGCCGAAAGACAAGTGAAGTTAGAGAATAAAGATAGGTTAATGGGTGAGAGTTGAAGAAATGGAAGCAAACAAGCCAAACGAGAGGCCGACACAATGGGATCTTGGTGCATTGCAGACAGCATTACCATGGAAACGGGGTGGGGGAGAGAGAGAAAGAGTGTGTGTGTGTGTGTGTGTGTGTGTGTGTGTGTGTGTGTGTGTGTGTGTGTGTGTGTGAAAGAGAGAGGATGAGAGCATCAGAGGATGGGGTCACTGTAGCTCCTCTGCTTCCTATGTACTCAGTTGTGCATGTGTATGGACTGAAGGTGTTGGCTTGAAGAGGAAGACAGTGGGTGGAGCTAATACATACTGGGCCACTGGGGGTTAATAAGATCAAGCTGGAGACGGGAAGAGCTTCCTAGTGGAGATTTGTGTGGATGCACCTTCACACCAGTGAGAAAATAGAACTGATAAACATGATTTAGTTTAACCAACCTGCAAAAAACAGAAGACCTTTTAAACCAGTCTAAACTGCTCTTATCTGACCTCCTGACTGGGACAGGCTGGCTTGGTTTGGGTTGGGGGGGGGCACTTCTAACCAACTAAATACTCACCTGTGACACGAGTTAGACCATTTTAAGCCTGCTAAGACCAGCTAACCTTCTTAGGTTGGTTTAAGCTGGTCTTTTCAGTAGGGACAGACTAAACAGTCTTGAGTGGGCAGTTAAAAATCAGCCCTAATGTACACTGCTGAAAAAATGTGTGTTGCATCCAGTGAAGGTAATTGGCTAGTACTCTCTGTCCTTTGTATATACACTGTTTGTGTCAGAAGACAAACAAAACAAGTAAGAGTGTAAATCAATGAGTAAACTGGCGCCTGTGTGTATATATTAACAGTGTGTCCTGGTGAAAGATGGAAGATGAGTGTTTGCTCCTACAAATCAATGGCATGTTGCTTTTTACTTGTTAAGGCTGACAGGAACAGCTTTCTTAAAGAAATAGTTCACCCAAAACAAAAAATCTTACTTACCCTGAGGCCATCTAAGATGTTGATGAGTTTGTTTGTTCTTGGGAACAGATTTGGAGAAATTTAGTGTTACATCATTTGCTCACCAATGGATCCTCTGCAGTGAATGGACTGAAGTCGTGTGGATTACTTGTGGATTATTGTGATGTTTTTATCAGCTGTTTGGACTCTCATTCTGACGGCACCCATTCACTGCAAGAGGATCCTTTGGTGAGCAAGTGATGTAATGCTAAATTTCACCAAATCTGTTCTGATGAAGAAACAAACTCATCTACATCTTGGATTGCCTGAGGGTGAGTATATTTTCAAAAAAAAATCATTTTTGGTAAACTATTCTTTAATATGATAGTGTGCGTGAACTCAACACACACACTAGAAAGCTTCATTGATTGTCCAGTGTCTGCACATTGTCTGAGCTTGTTGTCTGCTGCTCCACAATTCCCCTTCCATCGGCAAAGATATTCCTGACTACAGACTTAAAAATAGAAACCCCACCCTAGCACTCATCCCCTGCACTCCGTTTCTCTTTCTCTCTGTTTACTCTCTGGTTCCCCATCCCTCGCCTTCATCCACTTCAGTATCAGTCACTGTCTCTCATCAGCGATGCTCATCGTCATGGAGATGTTAGGAACAGTATATAATGTGTTACGGCTGTCTCCTGCTGAGATGAGAGGTCTAATGAGTCTCTCAGGCAGGCGTCAAGACAGCCGACAAGGCACAAAGCCAGTTGAGAAAAATATGCATTCGGTCCCTGATGGAAAATGCAACATATCCTGCTATAGTGTCATTAAATGGACAAATGACCATGGCTATGCTCAGAATAGAATACTAGCGTAATGCTTACTGCATACTGCCTTACTGTTTTATAGTATGCAAGACTTAGTATGCTACATTGTCAAATCAGAAATAATTTCTATTATTTGTAAAAATTTTATGTAAAAATTTCTTAACTTTTGACAGACTGCTCTGGATAAGATATGTTTGGAGTGGAATACTAGAATACCGCATGCTGTTCTTTAAATAACATGCAAAATATTATGTCGCAGGTAATGATAAATGTTTCAAGTATGCTACACATTCAATTTGTGCTGTTTGTTGGTATTCTCTTCTAACATTGTTTTTAGTATAGAATACCAACAAATTGCACACTGCACCATATACTGTATACATTCTACTATTATTACTTCATAAAACATGCATTTAAGATTTCAAGCAATAGTAGTTACATTGAGAGAATACCAACATACTTTATGCTGTGCATATATATTGCATACTATATTTACAAAAAATACTTCTTGAAATGTGTAGTTTCACTTTATTTTATAAAAAATAGCAGTCAGCACTGTGAACTGAGCAGTAAGCAGTTTTCTGACAATGTGTATAGTGCTATTCAAAAAAATGTATTGTCACAAATGCATTCTGTTTTACGTAGTATACAGTAGACCAGTTGTCATACTTTGTTTTTTTGTGAAAAAAGTTTCGCATATTGAACTGTTTACCAAAATAGGTGATAAATTGAGGCTTTACACAAATGAATTTGGTGCCACATAATGTACCAAATTCAGTCGTCGCATAACTCACTCCATTTAACATAGATTTGCGGATATCTGGAACCTGAAAGAAGAGAATTTGCAATATACACAAATTCTATTTGAAAAAGGCAGATTTCTTTTGCCATACACCAAAATGCACACAACAATTTATTTTATTAATAAAAGGCCAAATAGATGGATGAAAAGGGCTGGAGACCACAATTTATTTTTTTTAATGCATATTCACTTTGGCGATAACAAAACAGTACAGTAATTTAATGGAAACTTGACTATTACTTTCCAGAATAGAATACAAACACACTACTTACTGCGCAGTGTAAAAATAGTATTTAAAAAAGTATGCTTTTGCAATAAATGTTTTTGTTGCATGCTTAATTCAGGAAGTCTCAGAAATATATATGCCACCATATGGTCAGCAAATATCGCCATACGGTTATACAACTAATTATAATTGATGCATTACTGCCGTCGCTCAATTTTATGTACTTAATAGGACTAGGTGTTACAATCTCCAACAATTCAGCACAGCAGTTGCCTGGACTACATCCGAGAAGTTCTTCTTGAGTGGGTTGGCTTGTAGCTGCCCTTACAGGGAAAAGAAACACAACCGAATCTTCACACCAGTGTGACACATCATCAGTAGTGTACCACTATACGACACATACACCAGCCCTATACTGCATACTGCAAAAACAGCATGAGCGGTGTGATATTATGCAATTCTGAACATACCAAAGTACCTCAGGTGAGCATATCAATCACAGTACTCTCTCAGCAGTCCACCCTCATGATAAAGCTCCTGTCATTTATTTCCTGATACATATTTAGTCTGTGAATAAACTGTTTATTTTGTGGAAGCCCCCTAATTAGATTCTCCTTCACATCAACGGCCGCTTCACATCACAGACCGCCCACGCTCAGATCTTCTTGAAATATCAGCCATTGATTAGTTGTGTTCTGTTGGGCGATAAGGCGGTATTTTTAGCTCGAGTTAATCTAAAATGTCTGTACCCCATGATATCTGTCTGGGGAGAGCAGGCTGTTGCCACAGATACCAGACAGAAGGATGTGTCTCTGGCACGCAGGACACTTCTCTTCTTCTCAGCGCGCATGACAACATTGATGCACTGTTCAGCGTAGCCGCAGGTGGAACAGGTTTTGTGTGAAGGTGAACATGGCGTGTTTGTGCGCATCTTCTCACGTGCACTGTCATTTAACTCTGAGAAACAGGTGGAGCGCTCTTTGGTGCGCTGACGTTCTCAGGATGGTGTCACATGGACTTGGATGAATCTTTTTAGCACCTCTTGCCCTTAGCCCTGGTTCTAACCAACCTCATCCCTCTCTGTCTCCTTCTCTGAGCTGTTCTCTTTAATATTTCATCAAAGTGTCCCAAAGGACAGACTCTCCTGCTGTTCTGGTATTTACTGTGGATCAGTAGCGAGAGGCTTCTGGGTGAAACAGGCAGAGTAGGCGTTTGGCTACATAGGAATAGCTGTCGAATGACAAGGACTGAGTGGGGAAGAAATAGACATGAGATAGAGCCATATATAGAAGGATATAAATGTGTTTTATAAGCATCTTGGAGAAAGATTTCACCCCTCAGCATATGTTGCTTTCTATACATGGGACAGGAATAATACACGTAGAGGTTTAGAATAATTGTTGGTTTTGTCAGAGCTGTGTATGTGTGGTTGTGTATCAAAGAATTGTGAGATAAAGTTTAAGAAGGAATAAAGTCAGACTGTGAGATATAATGTTGCAATTGCAAGAAATAAAGCCACAATTGCGAGTAATCGTTTTTTTGCGGTTGTGAAATATAAGATTAAAACGGGATCAAAATTCACAGTTGTGAGATTTGAAGTCATCTTGGGAGATTTAAAGACGCAATTGCGAGATACAAAGTTAGTGAGATAAAGAGCCACTTTGCAAGATTTGCAGTTTGGGATTTAAAATCACAGTTGTGAGATTATAAAAATAAAGACAGTTAAAATATATACAGTTAAAATTACTTTTAAATTAAAGGTCGAATTGTGAGATTTTAAGTAGCAACCGCATAATACAAAGTCCAATAGAGAGATATAAAGTCACATTGTGAAATTTAAAGTCATATTTTTAGATTTAAATATAGAAGTTGTGAGTTTTAAAGTTGCATTGTGAGATATTATAGTCATAGTTAAGAGAAACAAAGTCGCAGTTGGCAAAATATAAATATAAATATGAGGTTTAAAGTCACAGTTACTAGAAACAAAGATGCAACTGCAAGATAGGGCTGATCTGAATACCATTTTTTGAGCTTTGAATCTTCGGTAGTAATCAACACCGAATATTTGAAGCTTCGGAGGGAGGGGCTGAACATATTCTTCTCTCTAATAAAGGCAAGAATCTCTGTGTGTCTGTCTGTCTGTTTGCATTTTTATTATATCGCGAACCGTTCATCATATAAAGTCAGAATTACGAGCTACAAAGTCACAATTATGAGATTTAAAGTAGCATTGTGAGAAATAAATTCACAGTTACAAGAAACAAAGTTGCAACTGCAAGATATAAAATGTGTTATAAAGCCACAATTTACAAGAAACAGTCAACTGCAAAATATAAAATCAAAATGTGAGATATAAAGTTACATTTTAAGATTAAAGGTCAAATTGTGAGATAAAGTCACATTATACGATGCAATGTCACCTTTCAGATTTAAAGTATCTCCCAATTGCAAAATTTTAAAGTCGCAATTACCCTAGTTTACTCAGAGGCAGAAACAGGCAATGTGAGTTACAGTGTGGGGTATTTACTTATGACTGTCATTTCTGAATTTTCTTAATTTACTTTTATTAGGAATAAAACACATCCTAACCAGCCAATCAGCAAATCAATAGCACCAATTTGGGGCGGGAATATCTGTTTTATCAACCAATGGCAGATGGAGGAACCTGCAACCTGTAAAATAATTGCAAAAATAATTAAGACGTGCTGGTAGAAACAAATTCATCTTCATCTTTAAACATAGACTCCACAAACACCCACACACACACAGACAGACTGTACCTGTTCCCTATAGGATCATCATCCCTGAACTCAGTGGTCACTTTATTCCACTGCAAACAGAGATTCAACTGTCACACATACGGTGCTGCCCGAGGGCTCAACAGAGACACCGATCTCAGTGTCAACTGAATGTACTCTTCCCTTTCACTACCTCACAGCCAGCCAGCTGTTAGTGTAAAATAACCTGTTTCTATAAGTCAACATCACGCAGTTATTCCCTCCCACAAAGTACCTGTTCTAAAATATCACATATTATATTTCCCAAACATTTGCTTGCCACAGCGTCTGAGGTGTTTTAGCATCATCTGTCTTTCCACAATCACATGTAGTTCAGTTTTAATTGAACACCTCAGTGAATGGCTCTGTGTTCCTGTGGCCCACAGTGTGCATGGTCTCTCTGTATTTTTAGAAAGCTGTTCTCGTTCTCTTTGTGTCTCGCGCTCACTCTTGCAGTTATTTTATTTTAAAGACTGTGACTTCCATGACAGCAAGGAAGTGTCTGCTGGGAATGCAATACATGCAGTTCTGCCTGTACGTCTTCTTCTGCAGAAACGAAACTGATGTGATTCATATCACTATGTCAGTTTAGAACATAGCATCATTTGCAGTCTAGCTGTTTTTTATGTTATTGAGCATTATGTAGACATTAAATTCATATGGTGCTCCATCCTAAAGTTCTAGGGATTTTTAACCTGTTTATTAATCTCAGAATATTTTGAACTCTTCAGGTTTTCATATATCACTAATTAGTGTATCTTCTGTCACATGCATCTCCTTTTCACTTAAAATTATTTCATGAGAGTGCTGCTCAATAGGATTGATTTTAACCTTCCAAACATCGAAAATTTGTTTATATGGGTGCTGCTATGATTGTTTTATCTGACTAAAATACACTACTCTACAAAGTTTGGCATCTGGAATTTTTTTATGTATTTGAAAGACGACTTTTATGTTCACTGAGGCTGAATTTATTGGAAAAATACAGTTGAAACTGTAAAATTGTGAAATATTATTAAAATTTAAAATCACTGATTTCTATTGTAGTATATTTTAAAATGTAATTTTTGTGATGCAAAGCTGAATTTTCAGCATCATTATTCCAGTCTTCAGTGTCACCCGATCCTCCAGAAATCATTCAAATATGCTGATTTGCTGCTCAATAAACATTTTTCATTATCAGTGCTGAAAACAGTTGTGCTGCTTCATGTTTTTCATGGAAACTGATACTTTTTTTCATGGTTTTTGAATGTGAAAAGATGAATAGAAGGTTCAACAGAACAGCATTTATTTGAAATCTGTGTTTGCTCTCTTTGTTATTTTTACACTTTGTATGTTCAATAATATATACTTCAATATTGTTCAACGTATACTTCAATAATATACCAAACCACAAACCTTCTTTTCTCTTTTTTTGTGCACATCTGAGCTTGGATGAAATATTTGACTCTAATCAGATGAACCCTTTCAAAAGGATAAGGCCCATATGTTGTATGATGACAGAATTTTAATGAACTATCCCTTTAATTCCCTTTAAATACTAAGTACAGTACTGTAGTATGCATATATCAGAGCGTTAGTCCTGTGGCTCATTGTCTTATTGGCTCCTATCTGATACTGGATGTAATGATGAAGTCATCATCACTCTCTGTTGCTCTACACCGTACATTACCTCTGAGATGTCATCTTTGGCACAGAATGGAGCGCCATGTTTTTCTCTTTATCTCTTTCTTAACGTCAGCTGATCTGCAGCCTGTTTCTCTCTCTCTCTCTCTCTCTCATCCACTCTCTCACTTTATATGGTGAGGTCAGCAGCTTGGCATTCATTGCCAGGCTCTAACAGATTGCTGGATGCACATGTCTTGTGCATCTTCCAGGTTTGTGAGCTGCTTGCCATCATTCTACAAACTCATGGACATCTGAAAGAGTTAGAGGCATGGTTGACAGAAAAACACCCCGGAGTCATACACAGCCAGACCTTTGACTTATGGCAGGTTACAACAGGGCTGACGCACACCTCAAGAAAATGTGTTTTTCACTGCTCCCTTAGTGTACAGTTACAGAAAAAAAAACTATGTTTTTATTGACCTTTGATGGATCAACACATTTTGTGGAAGCCTTTTTTATATAGCACTTTATACAGTACAGATTGTTTCAAAGTAGCTTCACAGTAATAAAAAGGAAAATAACAGAATCAATGATGCAGACAGTTTCAGATACGAGACAGATGTTAAATGCTGCTGTAAAGCAGCTCTACAAAGGCAACAGGGTAGTTATGCAGCAGAGTTCACTAGCATAAGCAAAAGGCACCCAGTATTGATACAAACACTGTACTTTACTGTTTTGCATAATATGAGTTAATAATTGTTTGAAACAATGACTTCAGCAAAATTTTTACTATTTTCTGTTTATTTTGATAAATTAAGAAACATGTAATTGTTCAGTAAATATATACTGTAATTAAAAATTTGTGGTCGACCGATATATCGCCAAGGCCGATATATCGGCTGATATTTTACATTTTTCAAATATCGGCATCGGCCGATAAGTTTTTCTGCTTGGCCGATGCATTCGAGGTGACTTTTATTTTGACAGCGCTGAGAGCGGCAGTGCCTGAGGGCACACACAGCTCACATTCTCCCTTTTGTTTACTGTCATTGAGAACAGTTCTGTCTAATATGGATAGAAGTCTGTCTAATAATCAGATAGAATGGTTGAGCAAAGGAATTAATGTATACAAAAAGTATTATAACAATTGCAAAAAGTATTATAACTGTGTGTAAAATTAGTGTTACCTTGGCTTTATTTGAACAATATGATTCCCAATGCACACAAACTTCCCAGAATACTGATTGCCCTGTTGGTTACAGTGTTTACTTCCTTTTTAATTATATTTTTATTGAATATTTATTTATTTGTGAAAAATACTTTGTCATCTAAAGTATAAGTAATGTTTATTTTACAAATTTTTTTTTAATCCATTGTCAAATAATTTCAAATTTCGTAAATATTACTAAATATATATATATATATATATACAGTACTGTGCAAAAGTCTTAGGCCATTAGCATTTTCACCAACAAAAAATGGTTTTAAGCCAGTTATTTTTTTTCTTTTTGCTACAGTGTGTCAGTAGGAAATATCAGTTTTACATTTCCAAACATTGTTTTTGCCATTAATTGTAATAATCCAGTGAGATTTTTGTATGCACAAGGAGTCTGACAGCATCCAGTGCTCTACACAGAGATCTGATCTCACCATCATCCAGTCTGTCTTCGATTAAATAAATAAAACATTTTCACTCAAAAGAATGTTTAGAAAAAATACTGTGGTGAGTTTTTGTGTCATTTAGTGGTTTAAAGGAGATGCGGCTTTCACCATGGTGCACCTTTAGCCCAGTTGAACTCCATATTCTGCCCAGTTTGAGATGTGAACTTGCTCCTAAGTGCCTCAAACAAAACTGTCTTTGAAAAATGCAAAGCCAAGAACCTGGCAAATATCACTCATAATATCACTCAACCCAGCAGTTTGATTTTCCAGCGGGCAGATCAGAGTTTGCTATTTCCAAAAGTGTTCAGTGTGCAGTGTGCAGTGTGCATCAGATAGTCAGTACTTTTGCTTTTTCTTGTCTCTTTTGGAGCTCAGCAGCATGGGGACCACCCTAGTGTGCACTTGATAATGGATGTAGCACTTTATAACTCCCGGGTGACTTCCAACAGGAGCCCCTGGGAACATGAAACATGAAGGTTTTTAGTTTGAAAGTTAAATTTAGCATTGTTTATTATCACCTACTGTGTTTTTGATGAGCCCTGTTACAAATTTAACCACCATTTTCATGTGGTTTATCTCTTCTGATTTCCATATTTGGTGCTTGAGGACAAAAGCAGAAGCATTTGAGTGATCATCATACTCTTCTGCTATGTCTGGATTGATTGTTTGGCAGAAAAGTATGTCGGCTAAATTCAGCAGCTGTAAACAGCTGGAAGTCACGACGCAGAGTATGGGTACAGATGAGTTTACATAAGTTGTACCCGAGTAAATGGCTGCTGGTATGAAATATGACTAGACTATATAAGCTCAGCTCAGTCTTTTTCATAAACACTTGAGCTGTTCATGCAGTGTGGTTTTACATGCCATTACATTTTAGGAGTTTAAATCTGTGCCACTTTCCATTGCATGTCAATGTCTGTGACTTTTTCAAGTATTAAAAGCACAAAGGTCTTGACCTTCCTGACTGTATTGTAATCATACAATGTTATAATTTTGATATAATCGATTGAAATGATATTTAATTAATTGCATTAAAAACATTTTTAACTGTTAACTAATTTCTCATTGCTTGTGACACCATTATTTAACATCATCAGATTAAAACAGTTTTCTTACACATTTTAGTGTTGATTAGATTCTTGCAGCATAGCTATTCAACTCTGCCATTGTGTGACTGTGATAATATTTTTCATATTTTGTATGACTTGTTTGAAGTTTCTGTTTTCATTGTAATTTTAGTTAAAGTTGTAGTCATTTTTACTTCAGAGGACTGAGATCTGGTGATTGTTGAGGCCATTTGAGTATAGAATTCCGCAGAATGTCTTGACCATGTCTACATACTTAAAAGCATTGAGTTGCTGCTATGTGATTGGCTGAATAGATATTTGCAGTTGGCCAGTGAGTGTTTATATTTTTAAGGAGCTTCCGCTCAGGAGTTTGGTGCCCTATTCATGGAAAGTGAGCAGGATTGCATATGTGTGTGTTTTTGTGTAGATGGTGGAACAAAGAAACTGCGCAGCACCATCCGGCGGAGCACAGAGACAGGCATCGCAGTGGAGATGAGGAACCGTGTCACGCGGCAGGGCAGCAAGGACTCGACAGATGGCAGCACCAACAGCAACAGCTCTGATGGGACGTGAGTGTGACCCACCACCTCACACATTTAATCACTGCATCCGAATGCGCTTAGATCTCACAAGACATGTCCACATTTCAAAATCAAAAGAAAAAAAAAGTCATATTTTGCATAAAATAAGCAGAAACCTATTTTTAGGACCACAGCTGTTTAGTTTTATTTAGATCATAAATTAAAGGCAGTACAACAGTATTTTACAATTTTAATGATATGATAACATATTTGTTTCACATTACAGCAGGAAATGTGTTTAATTGCCATGAAAATAATGTCACAATTCAAATATGGTGCAGTACGATTAGGACTGCAACAACTAATTGATAAAATGTGTATATAATAAGTAATAATTAAAAAGGAATAACATGATTACATTTTTATTATTTTTATATATATATATATATATATATATATATATATTAGTGCTGTCAAATGATTAATCACGATTAATCGCATTCACAATAAGAGTTTCTGTTTACATAATATATGTGTGTGTGTACTGTGTATATTTAGTATGCATACATAAATAAATACATAGGTATACAGTATATATTTTGAAAATATTTCCATGTATTTCCATGTATATATTTATATTCATAAAATATATATTATATATAAATATTTTTAATACATGAACGTAACGCATTTTTCTTAAATATATGTAAACAAAACTTTTTATTTTGGATGTGATTAATCGCGATTAATCATTTGACAGCATTATATATATATATATATATATATATATATATACACACACACACACACACACATACAAATATTGGATTTTTTTTTAATCTGATTAAATTGAGTAATCAAAGAAATAATCCACATATTAATCAGTTAAAAATCAAGTCAAAATCATGGCTAGTTCCAGCCCTATATATGCTCAGGTCTTGCCATGTTTCATTAGACTCACTCATCTGTGTGTAATGTGAGGTACTGTCACAGTAAACAATGAATAAGCACTATATAGTATACTGGTTAGAAACTAGGGCTGGGCGATATATCTAACGATATGATCATGCGCATCTAGTCAGTAAATCTGGTTCCTTGATTACCGCTAAATCGCCATCACCTGCTTTCAAATGGAGAGGCATTTAATAGACAGAGCCGTAGTTCACTGACAAGGTACGCAATATCACGTTGATTATCGAAGGCGATTCATCTGGGATAATGAACGCGATATTGCGTAGCTTGTCAGTGATCTACGGTTCTGTCTATTAAATGCCGCTCCATTTGAAAGCAGTTGATGGCGATTTAGCGGTAATCAAGGAACCAGATTTACTGACTAGAATCGCATGATCATATCGTTAGATATATCGCCCAGCCCTATTAGAAACAAACCTGCTTTGTATTGATGAGCTTGATTGATCACACATTTTACACATTTCAGCTTCATCTTCCCCACCACTCGCCTCGGCCCTGAGAGCCAGTTCAGTGACTTCCTGGACGGCCTTGGTCCCGCTCAGATAGTGGGGCGGCAGACATTAGCCACACCGCCAATGGGTAAGACTCCTGCATGCTGGCCAGAATACACTCAAACACAACAATAACCATCAGGTTAAAAAAAAAAAAACAATTATTTTGCATTCTTATTCTGGATTCATATGAAAGTTAATGTTTATGTGCATAATTATATTTAAGTAAATACATTCATTTATTTTAAATACTAAATTGCTACTTTATTTATTATGAGCTGCCATGACAATCTAATTTCCCCTTGGGGATTAATAAAGTACATCTAATCTAATCTAATCTAATCATTACAAATGTCCAATTAGTAATATATTCAAAATACATGAGATACAAATTTCAACAGAAATTACATTAAAGTATATTTTAGTTTGTCATAAATGCATTCAACATTACACTTTAACTATATTTAAAAAAAAATAATAATAAAATACATTTGAACTTGCATATAAAGATACTTAAGTTCTGCTTATGTGGGTCAAAAGAAGTGCTTTAAAGTGAAGCTAAATAATAATAAATAATTTAAGTATAATGCATTTTTACTGAACTGCAAGTACGATTAAGCAATTACGTTTTGGAAAACATTTAAGTTCAGAAACCATTAAGTTCATAATTATATTACAATCCTGTAAACAAAAAAGGGTTATTTAGCATTTTTGTTATACTGACTGCCAAACATAAAAAAAAAAAAAAAAAAAATGCTTTATTCTTCAATTTGGAACTCGACGATCACGTTGAGCACATTGCTGTGAGAGGTATAATGTAGTACACTGAATAATCCATGAAAATAGGGCACAATATACTATATTAATATTAAGGATTTGTCCAAATTGATTTTTTATGGGAGTTTTACCTGTATTCTTGAGCATAGTATATACATAATATAAACTGTAGAAATTATATTGTTAACTGTGCTATTCTGTATCACTCAGTGGCACTCAGCTGATTGTCAATCAGTTTATCTGCATAATCACCAGGTCTGATAAATGTCAACCTTTTCAAGAGCTCATGGTGACTGAACTGGAGTTACTGACTTGTTAGACATAATAATATGTTTCTAATCCCTTCTTTTATGATCAAACATTAAGGCAGAAACTCTCAGGAGTGGAGGTTGTGTCTTGTTCTTTGTCTCCACCTGCTGTTGATTGATCCCATTGCAAGAAGGCTCTCATAAGAGTATGGTTTCCTCTGTGTAGGTGATGTTTACATCGGTGTGGTGGATAGAGGGGGTCAGTTAGAGGTCGAGATCATGCAGGCCCGAGGTCTGACCCCTAAACCAGGCTCAAAGAACATTCCAGGTAACACGATTCAGTTGGATCATTTTATTAATGTTAGGTCAGAACACAAAACACTTACATCATTGAGTGTGTTCTTCTCTATCAGCAACATATGTAAAGGTTTATGTCCTGGAGAATGGAATGTGTCTCGCTAAGAAGAAAACCAAAGTGGTGAAGAAAACCCTGGATCCAACCTTCCAGCAATCCCTGATGTTTGACGAGAGTCCGCAGGGGAAAGTGCTGCAGGTATTCAGTCAAAATCACTCCAGCTGTCCTTCACAAACACATTCTTCAGAAAACAGCACACTAGCATCTAAATATAAAGTCCCAAAACAGTATTTAAGGCCATAAAGCACAGGACTGTTTTGATATAACTGTCTACTGTTTTACACAGTCCATATTTTGTACAGCCTTTATAGTGAAAAATATAATCTTAAAATATAGAATATGATCAAACACTTAAAAATAGCATGAAAGACTATGTCAAATTTATACAAATAGTAGTGTAATTTAAGTGCTGTTAAAGCCTTGCTATTTAATATTTATTATTATTATTATTTAATTTTAATTAATACAGTAATATTAATTAAATATTACTGTATTAATTAATACAGTAATATATATAGTTACAATATTGATCTTAAATTATTTTTATATTTTAATTTTTAATTTTTCATATTATTTTAGGCTGATTAAGGCAGCTTTTATTTGATTAAACATACCGTAGAAACAGTAATATAGTGAAATATTATTATAATTTAAAACAACTCTTTTCTTTTTGAATATATTTTTAAAATGTAATTTATTCCTGTGATGTAAAGTTGAATTTTCAGCATCATTACTCCAGTCTTCAGTGTCACATGATCCTTCATTCTAAATCATTTTAATATGATCGTGTGCTGCTTAAGAAACATTTCTTATTGCTATCAGTGTTGAAAACAATTGTGATGCTTAATATTTTTGTGGAAACTGTTTTCAAGATTTTTCAAGATTCTTTGATAAGAAATCCGAAAGCAACAGCATTTATTTGAAAGAAATGTTTTTTAACATCATAATATGTATTTACTACACCTTTTGGTCCTCAATGAATGTCATTGTGTTACATAAGAAACTCAAATCAAACCAAGTGCAAATGCTAAAGTACATTTAGAGCCACTCTATATTAAACCTCTCCACATACTGATCCTTCATTTGTAACCTTTAACCTCTGCAGGTGATCGTGTGGGGCGATTACGGCCGCATGGACAGCAAGTGTTTCATGGGAATGGCTCAGATCCTCCTGGATGATCTGGATCTGACATCGACGGTGGGTGGCTGGTACAAGCTCTTCCCCACCTCCTCTCTGGCGGACCCTAGCATCGGCCCCCTGACACGCCGACTCTCCCAGTCCTCGCTCGAGAGTGCCACCAGCCCCTCTTGTACCTAGAAACATCCACGTCCCCTTCTAAATACGCCCATCTTCTCTATCTCTACGTGTGTATCTTTGTTCAATATACCCCGTCACTGACCCCAAACGCATGAACACACACCCTGATAGATACAGCCAACTCGCCCGGGGCTGGAACGCTCCTCTTTACCGATACAGATATTAAGAGTTGGATACAAATCAGGCGTGACACATAACACACACACATCCTCGCAGATGGATATGGGTGTAACCAGCAACATGCAGTCACAGGGTTGTGAAAAATTAGTCACGGCTAGTTACATACAGATCCATTGTCTGCAGGTCAATTAACAGGGGCATTTAATAAACCCGCCGAGAAATATTCCTGACAATGTAGCATTCGTGTTGACATCACGTCACACAGGAAGCAGAATGGGTTCTCCAAGACTAGTAGTTTCCAGACCCTCGAGGGTCAGTCATTTCTCTATGCCAAACCCAAACAAAGTTTTATTTTTTAAAAACCAAAGCAATTCTTATTATCTGTAGTGTTATATTATAGAGTATGGATATGTAGCAGAGTCAGTGACTTAGATGAGATGCAAAAAACAAAAACGTGTTAGAAAAACTCATAAGGTGCGGTCACGTTAGCGAAATTTTGTCGGCAAAGGAATACATTTTCAGTTGTCGTTAGTGTAGCCACGTATTAAGTCACTTTCATACCAAGCAACTTTTGGCGTGGCAATTTTGCGTGACCAACTTGAAGACGAACGAAGTCTGCGTCGCGACTTTTTCGCCCTTGCGTGAAATGGATTCCTATAGAAATGACTGGAATTCGCCTGCAAAATTTCGGTAAATGTGATCGCACCTCTAGAATACATTCACAATTAAACTTTTAAAGGGCAGGGTTTTACTCCACACGTCAGGTTATTTATTAGAAATGCACATGATTCCTGTCGCATAAAGTAGCGTATTCTTTTTTTTTCCTTTTCGGAGAGCTGAATAAATAAATAGATAGATCGATGTTTATGTATTTATCGACTGCATTCTGCACGTTAACTCGCAACCCTTGTTGAGCAAAATATGTAAAGTGCTATTTTCAGCTTGCCTTTAAAATTACGTAGACTTATAGATGGTAGGTTATTTATTTTGCTAATGTTTCAATCTCACTCTTTGTCTGAACAACACCATCTGCACCGAGCTGCAGACGTAGTCGAGGGAATCGAACCCGCCGAAGGAGAACCAACTGTCCTGTTAAACCAGCAACTCTCATACACAGCTGCATTGTGGGATACGCCGAACAGTGTCCGCTGGCAAGCAAGAAAACTTTTCTTGTACCAAGCACCGAAGCTTTCTGGGAAGTTGAAGCCGCATTAGACTTTACCGCCTCAAGTAGTTTTGGGTTTCTTTCTACCAGCATTTGGAACTGTTAAAGGCCTTTCCCATTTCCTGTCACTCTCAGGAGGTCACGCTGAACAAAAAAACACACACACACGCAACAATATGAGGACTGGTGATGGGGTCGCTCTCTCAACAGGATCTTGCAGCCCAAATCAAATGGTATTCTATAAACTCCTGGACACTTTTTTTTGGTCTTTCGAGCCATTGTGACTATTCCTGTCCAATCAGCAGTCTTCTTTAGCGTCGTCTCTGAAGCTGAGTGGCTCTTGACGGTTCTTCAGTCGATCTTCGGTGTTATGGAGACTTGTGGAAGGAAAGCAGCACTGTAGGTAAAAACCAGAACATTATTCAATTCTAAATTCCCATATGGATAATTTGCCAAATTATTAAAGACGTCTGTATAATTCAATCTGTTTAAACTGTCTTTGATGGAAGCGCACAAACTTTTTTGTTTGATTCTCTGTTTTGCATCACGATGGTGTAGATAGATCTGCTTTTATAGGCGGATTATGAGACCGCCAGCAAACCGTTTCATCTGATTTATCATATTGAATCGCATCAGCGTTTGAAGTATTTAAGTATTGTGTTTTGTACATGTTTTTTTCTATCTGCCAACATCACAGCTAAACTGGTCAAGAGTTACAGTACAAAATGTCACCATTTATCTGGATGCTCATAAGAAAGTGTGCCTCACATTCCATACTTTCAAAATCTCTTGTTTTTATTATATCTCTTGTATTTATTATCCAAGGCCATTCCATCAATGCACTTTACAGTACATGCACATGTTTCAAAGCATTTGGTAAGATGTAGATACTATAAAATGGTCGTGTTCATATAGAGATTTATCTTTAAATCCTGAGAAACATTTAGTCATTGCTTGTGTCTTTATCTTTTCTCTGTTCATAAAACAAAGAATCTTTAAGGACATTTTCAAGTTTTATTTTTACGTGATTACAAAATCAGCTGAATCAGAAGACACGTTAATATATTTGCATTTTAATTGTTTCTGTAAGACAAAAAGTATAAGTTGGGACTTTACACTTTCTTACTTTCATCCGAAACTGCAAAATATGTATTTTACCCATGCCAGATTTAACATATTTACAGTATTTAATTTTCAGCCCGTTGCCCGTTTTTCAAGCTCTGACGTTTTGCCTTTAAACAAACAAAAAGAGTTTCTGCTATCATTCACACACATGGCCTGCTTCTTTTGTATTTGCACAAGTTTGATTGTGTTGCACCTTTGTCTTTTTCACTAACAGAAAAATGTCTGTACATTAAATTAGGAACAAAAATGACTTCTTAATTCTAATTTAAGATGAAATTGTATTACTGTACTGAAAACAAATTGTATTTGCAGCTGAATGTTTGTCCTTGGTAAACACATATGAAATGACTATTAGATATTGATATTTTTTCTATGTGACTTGGGAATTTGGGATAATATACGTGTCCCTTTACTGTACAATGAAGTAGTTACAAAATCTTACTGGTCTTGCATTTTTGCAAAATGAAAAGAGTCTGAATGCATGAATATTTGTACTGTACTGCTCTATTTTTTTCAGGTGTAGTGGATGGATGTAGATTGTTGCAGTCCATAGCTAAACCAAATGCAACATTGACAAAAAAAAAAAAAAATTCTAGATTTGCCGCTTCCAGATTTCTGTGGTTTGGATGCGTTTTGATATTTTAACATGGAATGAGAATGATCAGATCTGTTTTGTTCTGACAGTAATCAGATACAGCTAACAAATGCTTCTGTGATGTTTTGATAATCTGTAAATACAAACCTTTGAGTATGATGTTGTAACTTCCAGAAAAAGTGGCTGGCATCTGGTTTGTTTAAATGCTCAGTGTTGAACTACATCATGCTTTTATATGCGAGACCCCTTCATGCTTTTCAGTTCGTACATGGTGAAGTCTGAAGAGTCTTTCTTGGCAGTTTTATGGCATGTGCAGTTTCTGTGTGAGTGTAAGTGACCCCAGCCTGACTGGGGAATGATCTTAATACACTGAATACAGATATCAATATCAGTGTGATGTTATGATGTAAGCTGAATAAACCTGACAGAGCGTTTCTGTGTGGGCCAACAATCATAGCAGAAACTGTTGGATGTGGTCAACCTGGTATTCATGCTTACTTTTTTATTTGCATTCGAAAATGGACAGTAGATTGTAAAACTGAGACTGAGGTGTAAATTTGAACATTTATTTTATGAGATTCGCTTCTTTTTGTACTGTATGATGTATATAAACTATAGAAATGTTGACAGATTGCTTTAATTTCAAACAGGAATGTAATCCCTTTACATCTTTCTTGGCCAGTTAAAGGAATAGTTCATCCAAAATGAAAAATTACTCGCCCTGTCCAAGATGTAGGTGACTTTATTTATTGGAGAAATGTAGCACTACATCACTTGTTCACCAATGGATCCTCTGCAGTGAATGGGTGCCGTCAAAATGAAAGTCCAAACAGCTGATAAAAACATCACAATAATCCACACCACTCCAGTCCATCAGTTAATTTGCATATTTCTCTCCTCATTCAGATAAAATGAAGAGGGCTCATATTTTAGTAATTATTTTGAAGTTTAAAAAAAGCATCATAATGATGGATTTGTTTCCTACAAACATGCAACTTTCAGCTTCACAAGATGTTAACTGTTGGACTGGAGTGGTGTGGATTACTTGTTGATTATTTTGATGTTTTTATCAGCTGTTTGGACTCTCATTCTGACGGCACCCATTCACTGCAGAGGATCCTGGTGAAGAACAAGTGATAAAATTGATCCAAAACAGTTCCCATGAAGAAACAAACTCATCTACATCTTGCATGGCCTAAGGCTGAGTAAATTTGATGCAATTTTGGGTGAACTATTCTTTTAAACCCTTGTGAAGTCTTTTTATGAACCCCTAATACTGTTTTTGTTACATTTGTGAACAAATATAAAGACTAATGAGGATATATTGAGCTTTTATCTTATTTTTGTAAAGTGAATTATCTTACAGAGTGGTTTGTAGGATGAAAGGCGGTGGCTTGTTTATTGCTTTACTTGAGAGATTATTATAAGGTGTAGACGTGTTTTTCAGGAGTGTTTTGATTTGATATCATTGATGATACTGAAGTATCTCTAACTTGAATGTATGTATTAAATATTCCATGTTATTGTATTATAAAACATATTTGTTTTACAGTGTCTGAGTGACAGAATAACACCTTTACCCGGTATTTGTTGATGTTTAAAGGCTTACATGAGCACAGCATCCCTGGTATCTAATTCATTGTTTGCTATCACAATTGATTTGAGCATTCAGTTTTGCTGAAAAACTAAGATAACAGATATCAGTTGTGCCTATAGGTCAAATGTAACATTCAGTGCATGCCTGTTTTTAGTCATTTACATTATTGAGATTTGTAAAATGGTCTGGAGAAAGTAAGCATTGTGTTTTCTTTTTCTTAAAATTAGGCTCTATTTTTTGTGATCGCACAAAACCAAGACATGGAATTAAAGAAAATAAAATGTTCTTTTATTTTATTCAAATTATATGATTACAACCCTGAATTTATTGTACTTTTGGGTTAGACTGTCTTCGGAAATTTTTTTTTTTGCAAATGTAAAGACGGTCATTCATAGTCTGTTTTCTTATCCTTGTAGCAAAGCTGTTCGCAGCTCTTTTGTTGTCACCATAAATCAGCCATTCATATTATTCATGACATTGTGAACAGCACAAGACTTTGTTGAGACATGCTCACCTTTGCAGACAGGTTTTCAACATTCACAAAGATGTAGCTACTTTGAAAATGATGTAACCCACTTCAGTTTAAGTCTTGCACTTTGAGAGAGCGCGATCAAAGGTTTATCAGAGCAAAAGTAGCCCCCAAAACTTTTAGAAAATGATCTGAGCTGACAGTGCGCTGCTTTGGAATAACAGAATGGAAAAGAGAGCTGTATGGGGAAGCTGTAATTTTATACTTGTGCTTTGTAAATGTTTTCTATGTGCAGTATTTGATAATGTAAAACTGGTATTTTTGTGGTTTGTACGCTGCAGAACTGATTATTTAAGGTGCACGCAGTTTTGTAAGAAAAGGTTGGGAAACTTTGACAAAAAAAAAAAAAGATTTTGACTGAAGCCTGTATCTGCATGCATATTGACTGCTGGAAGCTGGAGGTCAATAAATTTAATTTGAATCATCCCGTCTTTGTGTCTGAATGGAATATGTACAATTAAGTGGGTTTTAAGTGGCTTATCCTGAACCATGTACACACTTATACACCATATACACAATAGTTCCACAAAGAACCTTTACCATCCATGGAACCATTTCATTCCACAAAAGGTTCTTTACAGTGTAAAATATTTTTAAAATGTTCTTCACACTAAGAAAACTTTAAGTTTTTTTTTAAGAAATGTTCACTGAAAGGTTATTATAAAACAAACTGTGATGTTTTATTTGGAAAATAAGAAGTTGGGAGATATTTTCAACAATGCAGAATAAATCAGCAAGAAAAGTAAGTGTATGTTAAGTGCAGTTTACATGTAAGCCCAGGTCACAGCGTTTGAGGTGAACAGCCTAAAGCTCTCAGGTGCTGTACAGTAAGACAGTTCAGAGACTGAGCACATCCTCTCGGAGGATCCACTGGAGGGACTGCAGCCATCATACATTTGGCCCAAACTGTAAGTAGGTAAATAAATGTGTGAATATGATCCGCTGAAATCGGCGTATGAAGTCTGATGGGGCCAGTCCCATGTTTTCCTCTTTAATGCCAAACCACGATCTCCATGTGCGAGGCCCACGAACGCGTTTTCCAGGTTCCTAGTTGCACAAAGTGCAGGTCTGTTCCTCAGGGGGGCGCTGCTCTCCCGCTGCAGAAGAGACTCTATTGAAAACGGGCTGGTAAACTTCTTTTCAGCCTCGAGGCGTTTAAGGGTCGCCCTGTTGTTTTCCGTTTCATTCTTCACAGAGGACACTTCCATGTTCTCATAAAAGTCAGGGAAGACGTCGCGCAAAGCACCGAAGTGTCGTCGCAGTATTTTTGGGGTTATTTTACTTTCATCCACTTTCCAAAAGTTGCGCTTTGCATTTGGGCACTCTGGATTTATAGGTACCTGTAAATATGAAGGCAAAACATCAATATAGAAGTAGTAGCCTAATATTAACAATATGAGGAAGAAGAGGAAGAATCGCGTACCTTTACAAAGCATGTGTTTGATGATAAACAGACTCTGATATTATTCTCAAGGCCTTTTCTGTCGCCATCCACAAATATCCTCACCGCATTCATTAACTGATGAAGGAAAAGATACAGTCAAACCAAAATATTAAAGGTTAATATCCTAGCCTATGTTTCCGATATTGCTTTATTTAATAAAGCACTTAAGAAAGTGCGTCATTGCTTTTAAAATGAAATATGATAAAAGAAAGCAACGTTCAATAAATGTTTGCATTTAATTAGAAAATGAAGAAAACAATTAATTAAAAAGTATCCCCCTGAATGCAGTTCTCGGTTGTAAAGGAGCGCAGCGATAGATAACTATCCATTGTCAGCTGTAATAAATTTGAGCTTACCTCGTAAAACGTTAATTTCTTCTCAGGGGCGTTGTGAATGACACATGCGATCAGACCCAGGTAGGTCATCTTGTGTTTGGAGTATCTCTTGTATTTTCTTCTGACCAGCAGCATGTCTGCGCGCGCTCGCTGCATCTCTGAGAACACTGATTCTGAAGCGGCGATGAGATTGTGTCGTGTAGTTTGTGGCCTATATATGAAGCACACCGGCTATAGAAGGTCTATAGATGCCCATTCCTCGTTAATGTCTCTTTTACATAATTGATGGAGGTGTTAACGTGGCGGACATGCCTGGACCACCGCAGTCGATCGGCGATTACTGTGTTTTTATAGGCTATTGTAGGCCTAACATGCACGAGCATTAAATAAAGAGTTTAAAGATATGAATAAAAACTCATAGTATACTCAATTTTACTGATAAAATCTTAAACAAAGTTTTTTTTTTTTTATAAATAATAACCTACGTTGTATCATGTATGCATTAACAAATAAACAAGAAAACACACAAATATTTTATCAAATAATCGCGTTATAATGCTATGTAATCGTTTTAGTTTAAATGAAAATATAGGTAAAGGAATAGCTAAACCTGCTCATGAACAATATTTTATTATCATCCACTTTCCAAAAGTTTAATTGTGCATTTGGGCACACTAGATGTATCCAGAAAGGGAGAGATTCGTAATAAATAGCCAGGAAGAAGAATAATTTGCTACATATACATTTACACAAGAGTTGTTTGATATGATTTAGGCAATAAATAGATTGATAATATTTTCGAGGACTTTTCTATCCCCATCCACAAACATCACTATTAACTGCATGGGGAAAAACATACAGTAAAGCTAAAACATTGTTATACACGTTTCCAGTTTGCTTCGTTAAATAATGCAACTCAATAAATATTTTATAAATATCATTTTATTAAATATTTCATTAAATAATTATATTATATGTAATAATTGTTAGTTTAAATAAATAAACAGACAATAACGGTGTTATATGATGTGATGCTTTAATGTAGTATTATTTCTATTATATTCTTTGGGTTTCGCACTTTTTCCTGTTCCAAAACTGTTATAACTGTCTTACAAGCAGAAATAATGATGTAGACAAAAATATGATTTTTCACTAGTTAACAAAGAAATAAACCAATTGATTAAATCTGGTACAAAACTGTGAGTTCCCAACATTCCAGTGTTTATAGTCATGAGATATGAATTCACACATGCCTTTCATGTGCAGATGAAATACTTTATACAGTAACGAGTCAGTTTAACAGACTAGTTCACAACCTCTTTAACAGATCATTACACTTAGTTAATGGGCAAAACAACTGAACAGATAACAGGCCTACAGTAAATATTCTCTTAATGTAGTTATTATATATTATTTGCTTAATATGACTATATCTTACAGGCAGAACATTTTGATATTTACATTTATATACTTCATTTCATATCAGCAGCATATAGATCCCAGCTGTTCATGTTTCATGAACAAACAATACACTACATAAATAAATAAATGAATGAATGAATGAATGAATGAATAAATAAATAAATAAATAAATAAATAAATAAATAAATAAATAAATAAATATTCTTTGCTCAGGGCCAGGTTTTCTAAAACACCTTTTATGTAAACAGAAAACAACTTGAGCATGTGTATGTAGATTCATTTTCTTAAAAGTTATTAAATTGTCTGACTTTATTCAATAATTGATTTTACATAAGGTTATTAGTGATAAAGTAGAACTGTTTTAGGACCTACAAAGTACATTTTGTCCACAAGCATGTCCTACTTTATATTACAGTGATCTGGCTGACCACGCTGGATATTGCCCATGAGAGGTTTAGAAAACACACTTTATTTGGCAATAATTAGATGTAGATGGCAATTCCTCATGAATTTCTCTTTTTAATGGATGGTGGATATCATATCATTGGCTTTAGGCTATTTAATATTGTAACATTCACAAGTTTGAAGATTATAAGAACATCCTCCTAAATATAACAAAATACAAATACATGTACATTTTATTAAACAATTATTATTTAAATAAACCAAAAATATATTAGACCTTCAGACTGGTCTGACTCGGTGTGCTATATCTTTTTTTGTAACCGATCCGACTTATAGTTTTCGAAAAACCAGACCAGACCAAGGGTGAAAACTTTTCTGGTCTTTGCATAATACAGTATCTGTTCATGTAGATATTTTATTTACATATTAGTGAACCTGTATACTATAAAAGTAACCTACAATACAGTCTAAAAGTAAGCAAAAACTGTTGGTCATTTTGTGAAGTATATTATCTCAATCATGTCCCACATCTTATATAGGTTTTTGACTTACAATCACTTAACCCTCTGCCCCTCTTCATTTAGGAGTCACACTTGCCTCTTTCACGGTCAAAAGTGACCGAAGCCTTGAAATGTAACTTTTTTTTTTTTTTTCTTGGTTTTTTATTTTAATATATTTTTGTTCAATAATATTTTTTGATTATTATTTCTGATTTTGACTAAATTTTATGATATTATGCAATATTTTTACAATTTTAATGAGCTACTTTCTCCATTAGAATTAATATATATAATCTTTACTTTTATTAAATAAATGCAATATTTCACATGAAAAAAGAGTGAATGCATATAGACAATTTGGATTCCCATAATATAATAATAGGCATAATTTCTTAATTTTTTTAGGTTTTGCATTTAGATATATATCTAGACATCCCAAAAAAAAAGGTTTAGAAATTTTTACAACCAGACATTAAAATCTTGTTAGAAAGGGAACACATAAAAAGCTTTTTTGTTACTCAGTATTTGATAATAAAACACAAGACCATAATGGTGTTATATAATGTGATGCTTTAAAGGTGCCATGTGTAAAAATGGAGGTAAAAATATCCAAAAAATCACCTACACGCATCAAAAGAATGAGAAGAAATAAGGGCGATGATGTCATTAAAAAAATGTAAAGTTATAGTGCTGCAGAGATATCAACCTTAATTAGCATTAGCATTACTAGCCACAGACCGACAGGTGTCGTAATACCAGTTTCGGCCATGGGAGGCAGTATGCGGGCAACATAGCCACCAGCCAACCTGCAATACACGAATAACTCGCACGGCTTGTGGGCGTACTTGAACCTGATGTCAATTTTGGTACTAAAGGTAGGTGTTATGTTTTCTAAAAAAAAATAAAATAAAATAAATCACCTAATGCTGTCAGCCCTATTGACCTCTTAACGTTGATAAAAAAACACTGATTGATCGATATTATGTATGAGGAATACATTTTGGTCATTTGTAGCCTACTGTATCTTTCAACAGTGTTCGTGTTTTTTTTTACTATAGTAGAGATGATCGGTTCACGTGCGCTAGGGATCTGCCGTGTAACATTTACAAGTGCCAAAACGGTATTGTTTGAATTGCGTCATAAAATTGACAGAATCTGATATTTTTTTATATCATAACTAACCTGCTTTGTCTAGTCTGTTGGTCTCCGTGTCCTCTTTGTTTTTCGTTGTTTTCTGTGCGTGAGAAAATTGATGTGTGGCGTGAAAGCGTGTGAAAAGAGTCAATTGCGTGTGTCTCACAGTGAATGCTTGAGAGTTGGCAGCTCTGGTTACGTTGGTTGGCGCTAGCTTGGTCAACATCAGCTGTCTGATGTTGACCAATGATGTTGACAGAATGCTGTCTGTCGAATTAATTTAATTCAAATAATGTGTATATACAACTCAAAATGTAATATGAACAAAACGAATATGAACATATTCACTGGTAAAGGTGAAGGGGAGTAGCTTGAAGATGTCATGTTTCAAAAATCACTTGACATCACCCAACGTTCCTCTGGAGGCAAAACGTCCTCTTAGGCTTCGGCTATGCCTCTAGGGTTGTTGTGAAGGTAGGGGCGGAGCATAGAGACTATGCCGTTTCTCGTTTGTTACTCTAGAGTAGACCAATTCACTTAATTGAGGCATACTGCCCCCATCTGGTATGGAATGTGGAGTATGACTTGATTTTTTTGCCAGACATGACACATGGCACCTTTAATGTAGTATTATTTCTATTATATTCTTTGGGTTTCACACTTTTTCCTGTTCCAAAACTGTTATAACTTTCTTACAAGCAGAAATAATGATGTAGACAAAAAGTTGATTTTTCACTAGTTAACAAAGAAATAAACCAATTGATTAAATCTGGTACAAAACTGTGAGTTCCCAACATTCCAGTGTTTATAGTCATGAGATATGAATTCACACATGCCCTTCATATATATATAGACATTTTGGATTCCCATAATATAATAATAGACATAATTTCTTAATTTCTTTAGGTTTTGCATTTAGATATATTTATACAATTTTAATGAGCTATTTTCTCCATTAGAATTTATATATATATATATATATATATATATATATATATATATATATATATATATACACATTATTATATATATATATATATATATATACACATTATTGTAATGTCACATGAAAAAAGAGTGAATGCATATATATATATATATATATATATATATATATATATATATATATATATATATATATATACACACACATATATATATATATATATATACATCCTAAAAACTACTTTTTGTCAAGGTTTAGAAATTTTTGGTTAGATAAGTATCAGGTTTTACATTACAGCCAGACATTAAAATCTTGTTAGGGAAAACAAAAAAGCATTTTTGTTACTCAGTATTTGATAATTAAAATTTTTTAACAAAGTAAGGAATGGATAATGATAATTCAAAACACTTTATACAAACATTTAGCAATTAATTGATATTTTATTCAAAGCAATTTAATAAAATGCTAAACTTATTTACTAAATAGACTTGTTATGCCTGCATTTCTAAGCTTACTGTTTAAATGAATGGAAATTTAATATAAAAAAGTTAAGTAACATTATTTAAAAATATGAACAATAAATACATTCTTTATTACTGTAGTTTACACTAGCAACATGCTTAACTTTCAGAAAAGGCTTTCTCAAGCCAACTTCAGATTTGGCAAACTTTACTCATCTAGGTGGTTTTCAGCAGTGATCTAGCCTATTTAAAGCTATGCTGATAAAGCAACTGTATTTCCATCATATTAACTATGAACTATGTTGTGGTAAATGCACCTTCCTCAGGCACATCCTGTTCATTCTGGTTTACGAAATAGCTTTGGTTTGTCTTGCCATTTCGACGCTTTTAGACGTCTAAAACGTTCAGACTTTTAGATAAAACATCTGCTGAAACCACTAGCATTATATTCAGTAAACGCATGGATATTTTGAAATGTCAAACGGTGATTCATGTGACAAAGATTTGAAATCGCGCTTTAAGATTTTACCCTGGCCCTGTTTGGCGCTGTCGTCATGTGGCGGGTCATGACGCAGAATGAGATTGTGGGAGGAACAAATAATCGAGAACGTGCTAGTCAGTTCGATTCATTTTACAGAATCGATTCATTTGGACACTTCATTTTTGATTCATTCATTTTAAGTCCGATACAACAACAGAATCAAGTATTGCCTCACTGAGAACATGTTGATACATGTCGGGGAAAGGGGAATTTCCACAATTTGTATTTTGAATGTTATTATTTAATTGTATTTAGTTACGGTTATTCCTTTTTGTCATGTTTTAGTTATGTAATATCATTTAGGCACAATTGCTTTGTGTTTTAAACTAACATTCGCTGTGTTTTCTGTTATTTGGATCATGATTCTAATTAAGAATTAGATATAACAACAATCAGTGTTATAAAGCAAAGCAATTAAAGGTTAATGGCAGTCAAATAAAATTGTTTGTTTTAACCAAAATAAATTAAAATATATAAAAAAAACTTTATAGACATGTTTGGATATTTGTCCCAGGTTACATTAACAGATAGCTTACATAACATTCCAATGGCACAGCAAGTAACGTTTATCTTTTAAGTTTATGTTTATCTTTATTTCTAAACAGCTGCTTTTCGGCAGTTATTATTAAGAGCAGCTGTTTTCGCACAGTTTTACGCAACAAATCTTATAGTTAAAAGTTTAAGTCACGTTGGTTCATTTGTGTAACTCGAGCAAATTGATCTGGTTGAATCATTTGGATTTGCGAGTCGGTTCGTTTGATTCATGGAAAAGAACATGTCTAACCGAACGATTCGCTTGCGAATCAGAAATCACTACGATCGCATGGCGAGGCTTGAGTCACTCAGACACTTATTATTTGCAGGAACCTTACGGTAAGTAAAATGAAGGCGCAATCTTTCGCATTTTATTTTAATAACGGCGCATTAAATAGCCAAAACCGATGAAAATAGATTTGGTGAAGGACCAGAAAGCCGTGTATGACGAGCATTTAAGCGGATTGTGTGGCTGAGGGTGTTGCCCAAACCGGCTTTCTGTCGGAAATCATGGTTGGCATTGTTATCAGTGTAGTTTTCAAATATTTTACTTGAGAGTAGTGTAGATGTTAAGTGTAATTTGCGTAAATAGCTGTCTGTGGTTTGAATGTGCCTAATGTTGTATTTTGTGGTGTATATACAGCCTATAGACAAATGTCCGGAGGGACCAGGATAAACTGAATGTTAAAGGATTTTACTAAAATATCAAAGACTATATACGGTTTTCCTATTAAAATAAGGTTAAACAATGTTGTATTGTCAGTTTATAGGCCAGTTTCCACGGGTTAGGGCGACATCTTGTCATTTTCTGTCCACGTCTCGGTATCGTTAATGCTCCAGATGGGAAGATACTGTTTGAGGTAGGTTACAAGAATTGGTCGTATAAGATTTTTCTTTTCATCATAATAAAGCTTATGTGTTTTAGCATCATTGTAAATGGAATAATCTTGAAGAATAATGTCTTTTTACCCACATCCCATATGTGTGGCAGCATCTGGTTAGAATGTATGTGTCACCCACATCATAGATTCATATTTTAAGGATTGGTGCCAGTTACATAAGTCTTTTTGACTTTAGAGTGACGCTAAACAAGCTAATTCCTTCTGGTATTGAGTGATCGATTTTGTTTTTTTTTGTTTTTTTGTTTTTTGGTTATGCATTGCCTGTGCATTTGTGTTGGGTCGAGCTGACATGATTGATGGGGAAAGTAAGACACCTATCCAACAGGTCATTCACAATTCACATTTCTAGACACTAAATGATATGTGATAAGTCACAATTGACATTCTTTTAGAAGAGGCATAAAATGTCATTTGAATTCAGTTGCAAAGAATTCAGTTTGTTTTATGTTTTTTTTGTTGTTTGTTTGTTTATTAAATCAAAAATCATTTAAGCCATCATATCTTAGTCAAATGTCATTCACATGACTACACTTTCAAGTATTTGTCAACTTTGTTTGCTAGTGTTGCAATTTAAAAAGACTTCTGTAGAGATCTTTTTCATTCCTCTCTCACGTTTGACTTTAAAGAGAGGTGGCAAAGCTGTTTCCACAGAAAAAAAAATCAGCTGTTTTTATCAGAAGTACCTCACATTTATGCTTCCAGCCCATAAGCGATACATGTGTTTTTTTGTCTGCTTTGCACATTGTGTTTTTCATCCTCTGCAGTGGATCTCTTATGTGGTAAGAGAAAGACCAACCAATTCTCAGGACCAAGAATCCTGCAGAGCTTTCCCCAAGAGGGTCCTGAGCCTCAAATAAATACTTCCACATGACCTTCAGTCCGTGTGCCAGAAAGAGCTGTTTCTGCACTCTCAGTGACGTACAGGATTCCTTGAGATGTCAGCCGACTGCTCTTTTTGCAGTGCAGTTTCAGCTATATGGGGCTCCCCTTTTGTTCGATTCCTTGGGAATTTTACTTGCCCTGCTGTGGTCTATAAAACTTGACCGCGAGGTTGTGGGGTGCCAGGGAAATTTAGATCACATCTGCCAAGCTGGATGACTATGACCAGGCACTAACTTCTTAGATGAAGGGAAAGTCACGTGGAGCTCCTTCCTAAAGCGCCAAAGGTGGTTCTATGCGATGGCAGGGGTCACAGAGCTCTTTAAGCCTAATCATATCCGAAAAATCTTTGTGTATTCTCTCTAGGTTTGGGACATGGATAGTTACCAGCCCCTGTAGAATGAAAATGAATAAACATGCTGCTATCTCCGGCTTTGAAGTATGTGCCAAAGTTGATGAGCATCAGCCAGCACTTGACCCAAACCGGATTCGGGTCATGCAATTATCTGTTTGATAAACAGTTGTTAGCCACACACAGTGTGCCAGGGTGTATGCCATCTTACATTTAGCTTCAGGTGATTTAGACTCATTTATGTTCCAGATGTTCCTCATTTATGTGCTTATTAGATGCAACTTTTGTGGTGCAGAACATTTAACATACATAACAATTAAAGTAGCCTTAAAATCCCATTAGCTTAAATCAGACAGACTAGAACTATTATAAATACTAACTCATATTGGCATTGCATGCATCCATTTATGTGCATGATAACATGCACAGAGACTTTTAAAATGATTATGATTGACAGTTTTTCACTGCTGTTCTCAGGTGTAGTTGCTGACACAAAGCTGAAGTGGTTTTGGTGGTCCAGGTGGTTTGTCTGGTGTTCGTTTGTGTGTGAGAACTCACTGAAGCAAGTATTCTTGCAGGTGCGCATGAGCTTGGTGCGTGCAGATGTATTAAACTTTGGAAACATCCAATTTCACACAAACAAATAGCATCACACAAATCAAACAAGCACACTCTCTCTAGCCAACTGGAACTGTATTCATCATGCCAAATGATGGACTTCCATTGTGCGCTTAGTTACTGGTCATCTGCCCATTAAAATAGAACTAGTTAGGGACATTTGTACCAAATTGGAAGTGGATTGACTTCTGCTAACAATTTCCAAGAATATGTAATGTAAAATATACTAGATTATAGTTTTAAGACAACAAATAATTAATAAACGACCACATTGTAAGGCTTTCGTGTTGCTTATCAGATTTAAAGCTGCACTAAGCGATTTTTGCCAAACGATGTTGATATTTGAAAGCACCAAAACAAACACGCCCATAGCCCAACAGGATTTCACCCTTATTTTGAAATTTCCACCCCAGACGTAAGTACACAACCATGGCAACGATGATCGCGAAAACAAGGGAAAATGACACGCAAGCATATTGAAACAAAAGCCAATATGGATAAGTTGTGTGAAACGAAGCAAAATCAACATTACTCACCTATAAAGAAAAAAACAACGCAACCTCTGTGTCCGATTCCAGGCCTTCCCGCTCCTTGAGTTCTCTCCACAGCCAGAAAGCTGCTCTGATATTTACGTGGGTCCTACCTCTTACCTGATCATAACCAATCTTTTTAATGGTTTTTGAAAAGTTTTTTTTTTTTTTTTTATATCTGGCATCTCTCTCTATAGTCGATCTGCTAATATCAGTCCCGTGCACTCAAACTCGCACTCTCTTCTCCCTGTCATTACAAGACACACCCCCTTAGTGTGTTTTGGGACACGGTCCGACGCTGTGGTCAAAATCGTTTTTCACCAAAACGTTTAGTGCACCTTTAACAAAACAGAAACATGCGTTATTAATTTATTCATTATTAAATTGTTATATTGCAGCTCAGTCCTCATTTTTGACCAATCATGCATGTTTCATATCGTAAACCTTCAACTTTGAAGATGTGCATGCACAGATGTGTATTTACAACGTGCATAAACCTAATTCAGTTTCTTCTAAGATAACTGTAAAAAGATCCCATGTCCTTTACATAACAAACTGTAAAGCGTAAACTCTCAAACATGCAGCTGCCAGCAAATTTCAGCTGTTGCCAAGTAAACATAACTTTAGTTTCGTTTTTCGCAGCAGGGGAGTTATTAAGCCATGTGCTCCAGAGCTCCTACTGATCTGCTCTCACTTGTGCAAGAAGTGTTTAGCGTTGCTCTGACAACTCGTTGACTACCTTAGTTGTGTTCTGTCTGCAAAGAGAACTAGAACTCTGTGTGACTTGTCAGTGTTTTTTACATGATCCCTCTCCCCAGACCTACCAACACAGTCAGCAAAGAACATTTTAATAAATGCCACAAACTCTTTTGGGGTTTTCTACCACAACATGTTCTTATATTATAATTGCCCAGTAATTTGATGCATTCAGAGTTTATTTTACATTGCCAGTTTGGTCTGCACAATATATCAAAATTATCTAAGTATCACAAGTACAAATGTGTACATAGTACAAAGTGGTATTCTTATTTCAATACTTTAAAAAATGAAGGAAAGTCAAAGTTTTAAGTTGATGCAAATAAGTAGAGAATGTGCATGAAACGTACTTTTGTTTATGTACACAAGACGATGTGACGCTCTCATGGCAAACTAACCACATGAAAGAAAACAATAAGAGGAAAGCCGAGCAGTAAACTGTTTCAGGTGTTTGTTTACTTAGATGTTCTGGTAACACTTTATTTTATGGTCTCTTAACTAGTTGCTTATTAGCATGCATATTACTAGAATATTAGCCATTTATTAGTAGTAATTAAGCACATATTAATGCCTTATTCTACATGACCTTATTCTACCCTAATCCTACCCAATACCTAAACTTAACAACTACCTTACAAACTATTAATAAGCATCAAATTAGGAATTTATTGAGGAAAAAGTCATATTTAATAGTGAATAAGAGTTCCCTATTCTAAATTGTTACCGACGTACTTGATGAAAAGTTCTCAGGTTAATATATTTACCAAGTTGAACAAATAGTTGGTGGTATTTAAATTGTTTTCTAGTTTTTATTTTCATGTTAAAAATGACATTTTCTGATTTGTGACATTATTTGTTTTGTAATGCTTCACTAAGACAGTTGCTCTGATGCTTTCTTTTTCCAGGAACAATGTGAAACATGTTTGTTGGTTATATTATTGTTTTTATATACATATATTTCAATATATTAATAGCGTTTTCCCCGATAAAGGCTGTAAACTAATCAGTGCTGCGCTCATGAACTCTACTTTTTCAGACAATATAGGAAAGATGAAATTAAAATATTGAAACTTTTCTGAAAACAGTCGGTTCCCTTCAAAAAGCCATTCATATAAAACACCCGCACCGAGTTTTGATTTTAAAACATGCAGTGCTCATGTTTATTCAATGAAGTTTGAAGCCTTTTGGAAAATCTAGCCTATTTATGGTGGTCAGTGTTGATATTGTGGCTGACTGCCAAAATTAAATCAGTGGGAAACACTGTGCTATCTATTTCTTAATCTGTATTATTACCAAATGTTGGATTCAATCTTATCAACTTGTTTTCTTTCAGTTAGCACAGTTTTTGTATTTCTATTTGAAACTGATTGATTGTAAGCTTCATTGATCTAATTTTTGCACCTCAGTGTTTTAGTGAACGTTGCCAAATAATCTGCAAATAATGCCTTTTCACTCAAAAGATGAAGTACATGAGCTCACATCAATAGCTGCAACTCCATTACAGATTTGTGCAAAATGTTTGCGATATTTTATAAATGTCGATAAAAAAACATTCCATTAACCCGATATTATGCAACTAAAATTTTTTTCTTCTCGCTATTAGGGATGTCACGATAACAAAAATCTAGTATTTGGTAGCTATACTACTAAAAGTACACAATACTCGATACCAAGTCGATATCACAGGGAGAAAAATAACAATAATACTTAAACATTAACTCCTATATATAACATTACAAAAACACAACATTAGTGGCACTTGGCCTTCAAATAACACGCACACCTGACATATACTCTGAATGTAAGCATTAGTTTAAATTCACTGACATACTGGCCATTCACTGACATACTAATATTTTTTAAAATCATTAACATGAACAATAATTATTTAAACCAGTTATATTAGCCAATAAGGTTAATAAGGATAATCCGCAGACGGATACACAAATGAACAAGCTGCAAGCTGTCAGTCAGTCAGCAACTTTGTGTGTTTGTGTGCTTTCAACGGTGCGCACTCTCATTTAAATCTCACACAATCATTTCATATGTTGTCACCATCTTCCATGTGTTCCATCTGTTTGCTTTTTAGGCAATTTTTCTTCTTCTTTACCCTTTGAGGACTGACTAAAACACTTCCAGGTGTATGCTCTGCCTGCCCCAATCAGTTCCGGAAGAATTACCTCGCTAGTCGCTACCTTCGGTACTGTCGGTAGTTATGCTACTGAAGAAAAACTAGTGACATGATTTTAAAATGTTAAAGGGGTTATATGATTATTTTTTTAAAAGATCATTATCTTGTGTATTTGGTGTAACAGAACATGTTGACATGCTTTAATGTTCAAAAAACATATTATTTTTCAAATACTGTTCATTAATGTAGGTCCTCTATGCCCCGCCTCTCTCAAACGCGTCATTTTCTACAAAGTCCCTCCTTCTGACAAGCGCAGTCTGCTCTGATTGGCCAACTGACCCTTTGCATTGTGATTGGCCGATCACCGCAAACACTCGTTGGAATTGTAACGCCCCTTTCCATAATCGCGAGATTCATCTTTCAAAATAAATGTAAAGACAGTTAATAATGTCCTTAGTTTTACCATCAGTTCAACCCTGAAAGAGAAACAGAGTCGTGTGACAAACACAGTGATGAAGCTCGTATATGTCGTCCATAAATTGTGTTGCTGTTCTGTTGTAAGTAATCTTAAAGATTCCTAAATGCATCTACTTTCGGAAGGCCAAATAAAGTGCTTTTGCTTTCCCCCAAATACACACAGCATCTCCCTGACATAGCTGCTTCAACACTAACTGTGGTTACTGAAACCACGTCTTCTTTCTTTGCGTGAACATTTGGGCGGAATTATGCAAATTTTTCCACATAGTGATGTAGACGTGGGGGCGTGTTTAAACGAGCCATTTAAGGAGGGGATGGCAGAGTCTTAGCTTAGATAAAAGAATATCTCTTTGGTTTTGAGACTTTAGTCTTTGCAACTTCATTGATCTTATCAATGCACAATCAGCTTGTAACACTCCAAAGAGAAAGGAAAACTTGAAATCGCATCATATGACCCCTTTAATACTGACTTGGTACCACTGTATCGGTTCTCGTGACATCCCTAGTCGTGATTAATCCTGGCGACGGATCTTGGTAGGTTTACATATATTACAGCCATTGCACTAGCCATTATTTTTAACTGTAGGACATGTAGGTGTGTGTCTTTAGCGAAGCAGCGCCGAGAGACACTTCTGGGACGCTTCTGAAATGTGCTGCGGGTGCGACTGGTATAAAAACAAGCATTTACTAGAGTGGGAGCGATCTGCTCAGGTGGCTGTGTCGGAGTTGTAATGCGCTGCAGATGTGTGCTGTGTAAATAAGGGGTTATCCGAGCATTAATGGCAAGGAAAGCACCTTATACTTGAGAGTGGCCATGTATGAGGTGTTTCGTGGAGGTTAGTACATTAAAGAATGATCATGAGAGTTTTGTGTACACCCGGTGTTATTGCAGTTTTTTTTAAATATTTATTTTTCAAATTGCCCGAAAAGCCACCTCATGTGAGCGTAAATTTTTTTTTGTGATATATGAGAGTTTTTGCAAAATTGACTTGTTTCCATTAGGCGTATTTTCAAATTGCAGTTTCAATTTGTGCAATTTGATGGGTAATGTAAACGCAACTTATAGTCAGTCAGTTCCAAAAAGAAATGCGTATTAAATGAAAGGAAACAAGTTGACAAAAAAGTCTGAATCCAAGATTTGGTGATAATACAGCATCATTTTACAAGTGATTTATAAAATGTGTCTCATTTCTGAACACCAAATTAGGTAAAGGAGTTGCATCTTTGGCCATGATGCTGCAGATTAAAGCGCTGTGGCTTTCCTTAAGAGCACCTGAGGAAACACTGGTGGTTTCCATCTTGTGCATCTGCTTTTAATTATGTTCAGCAGTCAGCACATTAGTTGTGGAGAGAGGTGCAGTAAGTAAAGTATTTAGCCAGCGCACTCCACATATCAGATAACAAACCCTAATATGGATTTGCAGAACTTCAGACTGACTCTTCACCTTCATGAATCCAGTGTTCCATACATTTGATTCAGCAACCAAGATGACAGCTCTCATGACAGCCCCTGACTCTCACATCAAATGCGTCACCGTACAGAGGTCTCGAGAGGCCCATCTGGTTCAGGCTTGTTAGGGTAATGAGATGGAGCGTTAATTAATAGTTCATGTAAAGATGAATCATTCTGAACTCCAGTGTATTTACCATCAGTGGCCAGGATATGAATGTACCAGGACTCTCTTGTGTCCCATAAGCATTAATATTTGATTTTAGATCAGTGTTAATGGAAGAAAGAAATATGCCCAGGAAATACAGTCAGAATTAAGGGCAGGTGTGAAAGAGGATGTATAGAGGGTTTAAAACATCAGTGAGCTACTATCTCAACAAATCACATACATGAAAAAAAAAATGAAATATGATGTTCTAGTTTCTGGATCATTCTTTGTGTTCATGAGCTGTCCACAGATGTTTTCATACTCATTGCACATAAAAATGAAAAGAGTGGTCTTATAACAACAACAACAACAACAACAAAAGTCAAGTAGAAACTAGTAAGCAAAAGTGTAAATTGCATTAAGTATAGAATGCAATTTGTCAACTAAAATCACCTTTAGCTTGTGATATATAATCACACATTATTTGAAAAGCCTGTGATCTCCACAGGAAGTTACACAACAGTGAACGTAACCAGTGGTTTTGATTGTCTTACATCCATTAACTTGAAACACCAGCGAAAGCAATCACTCTGTATGAACCAATCTACCTCCCAATGTCGTATTGCTCTTTTACAGTGGCTTATTGTTCTCATCCCATGAAGTGGTTATAATAGAAATGCTTTTAATTAATCCAGTGGAGGGCCATGGGTGGCTGCCCGAGCCTGCTGTGACGCAAACCTGGGATTTAATCAGGAGGAGACAGGGTGGGAAAAGAGGGAAAACTCATTTGCCCAACGTCAGGCTGTTTAAACAGGCAACACTTCTGGTGTTCAGTCAGGAAATTATTAACAAATCATGCTATAAGTTTAAAATGTCAAAAAAACAAAAACAAACAAAAAAAAAGTATATAAAATGTAAAATATGAGGTCCATGCTTAAAGTTTAAGTGTGTCAAATTTTGCATGCTACTTTCTTCTATCACAGTTTAACATAGATTCAAACTCCTATACCTTTCAGTGACAACGGGAGTTTGGTCTTGCAAAGGGAGTCTTACAAGGGTACTTGTGATCTTATAAGGTATAAAAAAAATACCTCAAAGTAACTACAAATGAGCGTGTAGAGCAAATATCTTTAAAATAAATTCTGTGTGGGGCATGCCCCCACTCCATGCAATTTTCTCACGTTTTTTTTCCTCCTTACCTGTTTGCATCTCTGGTTTAATGTGCATTGTGTTTGGGAAACCTGTTTAGAAACAGTCATTAGTAGTGATTGATATTACACTATTTGTGCTACAGACATAAGTTTGGTTAGATGTTTTTGGTAACATTTTAGTATAGTGACCAATTCTTCACAATTCTCATTTTGATCAATTTAAAGCTTCATTCTTTCTCTTTTTTTTTTTTTTTTTTTTTTTTTTTTTTGCTTTCTTACCTTAAACCTTTGAATGGTATGTAATTAAAGGGAAAGTTCACCCCAAAATGAAAATTCTGTCATTAATTACCCTGCTACGTTCCAAACCCGTAAGACCTTTGTTCATCCTCGGAACACAAATTAAGGTATTTTTGATGAAATCCGAGAGCTTTCCGACCCTGCATAAACAGCAACGCAACTGACACGTTCAAGGCCCAGAAAAAAAAATTAAAATAGTCATTAAAATATTAATGTGACATATTTCTAAGTGAAACAGAATATTCAGTTTAAAAATTTGTAGGGCAGTTCCAAAATGATGTTAATGTTGTTTGTAATTGTTTCAAAATTGCCTTATTTTTGCCAAAACTGGTTTGCCTCCCTCATCTTTGTATTTCCTTTAATTTTTATTTTTTGACTATCCAGCTGCATTTTTCAGACAGGAAACCCTCTGACATCAGCGCGAGCTTTGCATGTTGTTTGAAAACTCACAGCTGCAGACAGGGAATGTCCCATGAAAAAAATAGCGTCCAAAATATCCACTTTGACTAGATAATATGTTCTGGCTTTATTTGTTATTGCTTAAACTTCTGTCAATCAGACTATGATAATGCAGGTGTATGAGTGTTAATTTGTTGATACAGGGTCATGCTGTCCTCTCACTGACCAGTGTTCATTGCGCACTGAAGTGTGTGTGTGTTTCATTGACACTTGCGAGACAGGATGAGGGATTTCCTGTGTTGTGATCCCCTTCCCTTCTCTGCCAAATTTGGGCAGTCCTGACCTTTTAGAGTTCTGTGAGAATTCGGATTGCTACATTCAGACAGACCTCCAGACCAGACCGCTGGTGGTCTCCTAGGGGTTTACAGGATGGCCAGATTGTCCAGCTTCTTGTGAAAGACAATCCCAGAGGATTGTGGAGTTTTTAATGTGAAGTTATGCTGAGTTAAAACACTGAGAAATTTTAGGGTCCTATGAAAAGTTTTTTTTGACATTCAATTTCATTTTATGTGTTAATATATAATACAAATTTATATTTAAAAAATAAAGAATCTTCATTCCGATCCCACATTGTACACATAGAAATCATAGAACCCTAGAAAATTTCCTTTTAGTTTTTTTCGTCAGTGAAATTACTTACCAAAATGTTTGTTGATAAAGAGTTGCATAAATTGTAGTTGAGACATGATTAAAAAGACACATTGTGATGACAATGAAACAATTTTAATTAAAAGGGGTATGTTGGATATTGATCTGCTTGAGCTGAAAGCACTGGAAACCAGTGAACCACTTTGCTAGTTGTTTAATTATCTCACTTCAACACATCCTAGTCTGTATATGAGATTAATCTCCTAATGTTGTTTTCATTGAATACAATTATTTGCCATTTCAGTCAAAATAAAAGAGTTAAATTAATATGCCATGACAAAATGCTGAATACGTTTAAATAACATTTTCATTAAAACTATTACTAAAACATAAAAATGATATATAAATGAACACTAATTAAAAGAGTGTTTTTATTCAAGTGGCCCAGCTTGCTTACAGCAGATGTTTGCAGCATGTTACCTGCAGTTCTTAACTTGTAGATTGCTTAAATAACGTATCTTTTCATGAGGAAACCACTTATCTCATACACATGTTGTTCTGCTCAAAGGCACCTGGAGGTTGTTGGCCTCTTCCTGTTTTCCTGGGCCTACTCGGTCTTCAGCTGTGTTTAAAGACTGTTAGCAGTGAGACCCATGAGGTGCATCTGAATGAGTCAATTTCCTTACAACAGGAAAATGCCAGAAGTGATATCTGAAAAAAATAAAAAAAACTGTTCCGGGTTAATATTTCTCCAGATCTTCTTAAGTACTTTGTTCTGCTTTGCTTTCTTGGCAATTGCTGGTAAATAATATGAAGATTTTTTTTTAAACTGAAATATCAGGATTCCGCTAGAATCACTAGATGTTCTGTGTTCAATAGAAATTAAGATCCACCCTCATCTATGGCTTCATTTCCATTAACCTTCAAATTGTGCAAATTGAAATTGTGAATTGAAAATTAGAGATGCACCGATCGATCGGCCAGGGATTGGATTCGGCCGATTTTCCTCATGATCGGCCCAGATCGGTGACCAGCCGATCAGACTCACGTCTTTCCGTTTTTGAGACGATCCATTTTGTTACCAGCGGCACAGGCAATAATGCCAGCTGCACATTCTCACTCTCTTCTCTCCAACGACCCCTTCTCTCTCACCCACGTCTAATTCGCACCGGTTAAACAGTGCTTGTACTGCGCATTATTTTAGTCATTCCTTCAGGTTTCACGCTTACAACCAAAAGTGCACGCACGACCACTGATCTATATTAGTGGAGTCTCAAACAGCTTGTGAGCCACAAATACCAAAATGAGTGGCTAACTGTGATAAAACGTTTAAATACATACAAAATTATGTCAAAATGCCCATCTTGGCGAGTATCCAGTTAAACACAGTCAGTTTTGGAACGTTAAATAGTTGAGAGAGAGAGAGCGCATGTTGTGTAACAATATATTGGGTCCGTGGATAAACTCTTAAAGGGACCGCAGTCCAATATTCCTGCCACTGTCTGTCATGTTAATCAAAGAACAAAAGACAAAGAAAATCACTTTCTGCTCTTGACTGAAAACGTTTTATAACTTTAAAGGTAAGCATTAATTCGTTGTATTTAATTTTTACAATGAAGACTACAGAAATTAAATTTGCTAAAAATGTAAATTTGATTACTTTAATTTCTGTAATATTTCTTACCTGAATAAAAACTTACTTAACCTTAAAAACTTTGTTTTATAGCTCTCTTTATTCTGTTGGATTTATTTGTGCTGTTGTTTGCATTTTTTTTTTACTTTTTACTTGTTTTTTTTTTTTTTATGAAAATAAAACTTTGCGTTGAAGAAAAGTAGATTTTTGTTTGTATATGCTGTCAATTATAGTTCTTAGAGAAAAAAAAATCAGAATCAGCAAAAATCGTTATCGGCAGATCACACTAATAAAAAATCGCAAATCGGAATCGCAAAAAGAAAATTGCAGTCGGTGCAAGTTGCAGTTGAAAATACACCAAATGGAAACACATAAATTTTGCGAAAACTCCCATATATCGCAAAACAAGTTTTTGCACTCGCATTAGGTGCTTTTTCAGGCAATTCAAAAAGGTATATATTGCAAAACTGCAATGAAACGAGTTTTATTTTCTCACATTTACAGATCACCTGGCATATGTAAAAGTCACATGTTGGGCTGGGTGATTTTCCAGATTTTATCGATTAATTCGAATATAGGTTAAACATGCAAGAAGATGGTAGTGAACTTCTTTTAACTTGAGTGCATTGTTTTTAAAATGGCATTTCATGCATGAGACACTTCAAGAGACGTGAGCGCAACAGTCAAACACATCCATGTTTACACAGAAAAACAATGGAAAGCAGCACAATGGAATAAAAAACCTGTAAAGAACTACTATTGTATGTCTGATTTTTCATGTTTGCATCATGATTGGTGACAGGCTGAAAGCTGCTGTTGTTTTTAAAGAACATTTATAGTTAATAAAAGTCTACTGGTGTTATACCTTCAGTCATTTTGAATTTGAATTACCTTGACTTTTGAGATTTTCTAAAATAATTTGTATTATTTCTGAACCACATAATAGGCCTATGTATAAGACACGTTTGTACAATATGTAGTTGTAGTTTTGCATCTTTTCTGCAAATATATTTAACAAGTGATTTGTTTAACATTTACATGTTGACAACTTCATGTGTGCTGCACTTGGAATAGAATTTTATTTAACTAAAGGGTTAATAAAGAAAAAGTAACTTAAATCCTGTTGTAGTTACATTTTCAAGTTGACTAGTTAATCGAGAACCGGACAAACGTTTAAAAAAAAAAATCGAGATTTAAATTTTTTGCAAAATCACCCGGCCCTAGTCACAGAATAATTCTTTAATGTTCTAGAACCTACGTGGGCGCTCTCAAGTATAAGGTGCTTTCCTTACCATTAATGCTAGGATAACCCCTTATTTAGCTTTGACACTGCCACCAGAGCTGATTGAGGTCACTCTAGTCAATACTTCTTTATACCAGTCGTACCGAGACACGTTTCAGAAGTGTCCCAGAAATGTCTGTCTGTGCTGATTCGCTAAAGATACATGCCTACGTCTCCTTCAATTAAAAATAATGGCTAGTGCAGTGGCTGCGCTATACGTGAACCTACCAATTCTGTCACCATGACAAAAAACAAACAAACAGAAAAAACGTTTTAGTCATATCACATCGGTTTATGGCATTAATAGGCAAATCCCATCAATTTGCAATCAATTTATAAAATATCACAAGAGTTTTGCGCAAATCTGTAATGGAAATGTGGCTTATGACATGCTGTCAATTGCCACAAAAAAAAGGCTTGTCGGTAAGTTAAATGCATAAACCATCTCCTTATTCTTTACTATTTAAGCCTAGTAGGACTATGCGAAAAGAGTATTATGTGAAGTGATGCAACTGAACTATGTCACATGAAGTTGACAACATGAATGCAGTCCATCCAGATTTCATTCATACTACACACATTCATATTATAAAGAACACATAGAACACATTCTATATTATAGAACATACCATCACAAACCAGTGGTAATTTTGTTGTTGAATAGTTTTTGTCATCATTTTCATCAACAATCAAGTGCCTTTCTTTGTAGGCTTCTGTTGAATTAGTTGAATAGTTCATAATAAAAATAAATGGCACATCATGTCATGTCTGTTAAATGAACAGCCCTGCCAATGTGCTTTCTGGTTTTATAGGTGAAAGGCCAGTTCAGTGAAGCTGAGGAGTGTGATTTTGAAGCCAACTTGAAATGCAAACCAATATTCCTGAGACTAATGCAGGCGGTGGAGTGTGTGATATACATCACTGTATAATGGCTCTAAGTGAAGGGGCCTTCCGCTTTCATGGCACCACAGTCATGACGACTCGCACGTAGCTGGACAAATTCCTGCCATGGTGATCCATGCATCTGAGATTATTGAAGACCAACTGCACTATCCCTGTGGGAAGCACATAGCTGTGTACGTAGACATAGAGGTGCAGATTTGTCCCTGAGGGCCCATCAGCTGCTGCGGCACAAGTACACAATATTCCCTCCAAATCTCATTTGTTTATCACCATGGATGGAGCTTATGAAGTTATTCCACCATGGAGCTCCATGGATATAGGATGACATCATGTCTTCAGTAAAGTCCATGGTGCTGTACATTAGTGGTGAGCTGATATCTATACAGATATCTATATCTATACTATCTATTATTCCTTAAAATACTGTTTTAATACATTATCTTCCAAGTGCAGCCAACATTAAGTGGTCAGCATTGTGTAAATGTAAAACAAATGATCTTGTTAAATATATTTGCAGAATACATGCATGAAATACAGTATGAAGGCACACTTGTCTTAGACATATCCTATATGTTCAGAAATGCCTACAAATTCTCTAAACTAGTCACTAAACTAACTAACTAAAAGTATATCACAAGAAGACATCATTTTTAGATAGTCAAATTTTTTCCTTTACAAACCAAATTAAATAGTGAAATGCTTGTGAAATGTCGGCTCAAGAACATAAAGTTCATGGCAGACGCTGAAAACACAAGCATCACATGTGTTTAATAGATGAAACTGTGCTGCTCGTTCACACAAAGACAGATCATGCAGACTTTGTATTTCATTAACTGCCATTAGGCCATATCACAATTTGATCAAGTGTGGCAGCCCTACTTTTGATTTATCCACCTAAACTTAGCCAATTTCCATGGCATTCTATGTTCTATACTGCAAAGACGTAATTCTATTTGCGTTTTCTGCATTGTGGAAGCCAAAGGGCCCTATAGTCACCATCCCGTTTCAGTAGTTGACACCAATACCACTGAAATTTTGCATTTCTTGATATGAATTTCAATAGCACAGCAAAAACTAATGCTCAAATAAACAAAATTTACTTCAATAAGTAAAAAAAAAAAAAAAAAACTCTTTAATAAGTTAGCTAGTGCATTTCTGTTCTGATCTCATGTTTCCTGGTTAACTACTTCTTGTACTTTCCACCACAACAACATTATGATGCCGTTTTTTCCTGATCAACAGCCCAATGAATCCATTATTATTTACAGATTTTCCATTGCTCCGGATAGTGGTTGGTCTCTCAAACAAAGTTCACGAAGCTAAACTGAGTTGGAAACAAACCCCCACCCACTGTTATCTCATATCCAGTGGCCAAGTCCGGTCAGGGCTAAATGCATCAGAAAACAGCTGCCGGGCCTATTTATAACACGCAGGTGACACGCAGCACATGGGCCAGTCACATCATCACTCAGAGCTGTTTGTGAGATACTATTAGCCTGGATTGCATGTATACAGAATCAGACCTCAGGCTTGTCTCTTTGACACATTTCTAGTGTCACTTAAGTGGTGCTTTTACAGGGACACTGTTCTTCTGTTGTTCCAGAAAGGCACCGTAGAAGGGGTTTTTATGGCTTGCATGTTATTTCCCAAGTCTTCCAGGAAAATCACATGAAGGCTTGCATGAGGAACTTGAATTTAAGTTGTTATTAACTTATAGTTGACGTATGGTTGAACACACATGAACACCATCTCAAAGTCATAATTATGAGTGGGAATATCTGAACTTTCTTTAAGCCCAGAGTTTTAGACTACGTCCACACGAAGCCAGAGCTTTCCCTTTTTTTTCCCCTCGTCTAAAGAAATATCTGCATCCACATGAAATCGACACAAAACGATGCAGTATACATGCCAGACCAGTATGTGGCACTGTAATTCTGCCACAGACATACACTAAAAATGGAGAAGAACAAACGAACATGAAACAGTACATTTATTAATCTCTGTTAATGTTAGTTAATAAAAAGACAATCGTTCAGTGTCTGTTTATGTTTTTGTTGCTGTTATACGTGACGTAGTGGTGCCTGACTAGGGGCGAGACGTGGGGTGATGACGCCATTGTTTCAGAAAATATATGGATTCGCTGTTCATACGAAAACGCAAGGGCGGCGTTTTCAGATTTATCCACTCTGGGACCCGGTTTCAAAAAATGTCGGTTTCACTCTCCCAAAACACCGGATCCGTGTGGACGAAACACCTATACGATACAAAATTTATGCGTATACAGCTAAAAGTGTCTCCGTGTGGACAGGGTCTTAGACTTAGGGTTGTGCCACTGAGAAAATATTAGTGACGCAATTGTTGCAGCATCTGTTAACAGTAAATTTATTAAAATTAATGAACTAATAATTTTTTCTTCTTAAGTAAAACTAATTTGCAGCTACGATAGAATATATAACAATTTAGTTTTCAGTACCTTTATAAATTGAATAAAAACGTAAAGTTAATAAAAAAAAAAAAAATTCAGTGCATTACTATTATTTAGCTATGAAGTTTATAATATTTCTCAGTTATGGTATTGAATATATTTGTTTAGTGTTCATGCATTGTTAAAAACACATGGGATCTTGTCTGGAGGACGTGACCCAGCATAATTAAGCAGGACTTGTGTAAAACTAACTGGTGGATTTTAAAATATGAATTATTTTCGTGCTCACTCAAGTAGACTCATGTTTCTCAAGTTATCAAGTACACATATATCCTTCAGGAAGTTCACATGTCTACAACCTGACATTCAGAAGAAGCCATATTTTGGCACAGTCCAGACACTTGGTGACTGAATATAGCAACTCAACCTGCTCCAAGATGCTTCTGAGGGGCCAGTTTGTGTGACATGAAGAATCACGGCGCCTGTTTATGAGTACAAATGAATATCTAAGTAGTTGTTGTGTGTTGTTTATTTCTTACGGGGCACCAACGTGACTGAGGACCATGTGTAAAGTGCCCTTGCGTGTCTCCAATCTATTTCCAACCCATATTGCCTCTTCATCTTAGACAAATTCCTCTTCTGCTTTCAAACATAAGTGTAATATCTTTTCCCCTTACTTTCCCGTCCCTGTTTTGCTGTGGATTGTTTGTTAGTGCCGCCACACGAACGTCCCAGATGCCCACAGCAGCACTTACAATTGTCAGCACAAATATTTAACCAGTATTTGCAGTCTTATGGGACAAGAGCTGGTAATTGGCCTTTGAAGACAAGCGCAACACTGTCATGGTTACCCTCAGCGCTGAAGTTCATGCTAATGCTATGGGTTTAGCAGTGAATCTCACGCTGTACCTCAAAACCAATTGTTTACAGATCTTCACGAGTTTCTCTGTGTGTATCGCTGAATGTGTGAGACCCTTGTGTGCTGTTGACATAGCACAGAATCACCCAATTAACCTTAGTCGACATGAAGTAAACGACTACAGCACCTCAGGGCTGGACCCCCGGTGGACCTGTCAGAAGTATTCTTCTCACTGTTTGTTTTATGTGCTGCTCTTTGTTCAACAGCTCATTGCTCCACACTGATGTACCTCAAGGGTACATATTACTACTCTGAGGATTTAATATGCACACTTTAGGGGTAAAGAAGGTACATCGGTGTCTCATTGATGGTACTGTCCCAGTGACAAGCTGTTGTGCCCCTATTAAGGTACAACTTTTGCACTTTTTTTCTGACATTGCAGAAAACATATAGTGAAAAATCCAGTGAAGTTGTTCAAAGTAGGCTTATATTAACTAGTTTAAGTAGGTCATTGTGTTTTGGTTGTTATTGTTTTATTCTTTCTATTGCTCCACAAAGTGAATTAAATGATTTGTTTGTGCATGAGCAATGAGGAAATTCGGAAGCGTGGATTACATTTAGGAAAAGTTTGTTTATTTTGAAGAGAAGAAACGGAAATTAGGTTAAGCTTAAGTATTAAAGTTTTAATTAATTACCAGTCATAAATGCCGGATTAGGATTGCAGTTAAAGGCCTAATACAACTTCCCAAATGAAGTCTTTATGCGCCTGATTTTTAAGCATTTACTCAGAACTCAGATGACCATCTTTTACAATAATTTGTTATTTACATTACATGTACAGTACTTTTTATAATAAGATTTTGACATTATAGAACTTGTTAAAAAATGCTTAACACTGCCAAAATCAACATATAAGCACTGGAGGAAAGTGTGCAGACTCAGTGTGTCATCTTAAGTGACAAGAAGTAGGCATGTGGCAGTCAGATTTTCATATTATGATGTTTTTTTTTTTTTTTAAAGCTTTGAACATTTAAATTAAAATATACACTGTCAAAATGTAAACAAATGTTTCAGATCTATTAATATGCAAAACAACACTACTATAAAAAACAATATAAATAATCAGAATATCTTCAACCATTATCTAGATATCCTTTTCTAGACTAGTGTGTGTTAGTCCAGATTAAAATGTAGAACTGTAAGTGTAAACAAATATTTGAAAATAAACATTAGGTATTTGGTGTTGAATGGCTGTTCGGAAACATGCAAATACTGTTTGACTTCTTTTTTCCTCCATGAAAAGTTGTGCAGTGCTGTTTTTCCACTTTGGAAAACATGGAAAAATCTTACCAGGTGCTATTGTGAACATGGGACTGGGTGGTGTATTGAGTTTTTACAATATATGCATATGTTTTTATAGACTATATATGAACAGGCAATACAGATGTATCGATATACAGTAGTTTGATGTTGCGAGTGCATGTGCATAGTGTGCATGATCCAAATTGTCCTAAATAAGAGACATGCTTTATATTTAGGGCTTCAAAATAGCTCACAAGATATAGTTAATGCATGTAGTTTAATGTGGCTTGCCTTGTCAGGTGCTCTGACAGATACTTGTGACGTTTAATGTATTTTTGCATTGTTTTCCTCCATGCATAAAACTTTATTGAATGAGCACCTCTGCACACATGGACAACAAACCAACATAACGCAATTAAAATCTATATTTTGCTTACATTTTTGATGTTGGTGTTGAGCCTGCAGTAAGTATTTGTTTATGATAGCAGTAACTGTAAACTAGGGACCATTGCAATGGGGTAAATCAAATATAGGCTAGTATAATTACTATGCTCAGCCTGTTAACATTTGGTCTGTGATTTTATTATTAATTTCCATTTTAATGTAGTGATTGTAACATCTGCTTTAAAAAGCATGTTGTTTTGTTTTTAGATGTTATAACAAGATTTATTTTTATTTTTTATTGGCCTTAATATTATATAGTTTATGTGGTTGCATTCACTATATTTATTTTCGTAGCCTCCAATATACACGTTTTTAGGACAACATTGGGCAGAATATTAATTATTTCTTTTTTTGAATAAAATGTTTGGCTATATAAAATAAAATAAAATTAGGCTTTTTAACTAAATAGAAAATTATAGAAAATATTGAGAAATGTACCATATATTGCCATTCAGACAAAAAAATTTAGATTTTTTTTTTTTTTTCTTTTTTTTTTTTTCGCCCAGCCCTATATGAACAGATCAAAACTGTCTTCGACTAACAGCCCCTCTAAAGTTTTTTGGAGCCCAATATATTTTACTTCAGAACCTACAACTTTATGCTTTTAAAGGACGATAAAGTATTAGCAGCATTCCTCCTTCCACCATGCTTCTCGTCCATATTGGTGTTGTTTATATCAAAGTCTTTTACGAAATGTTATAAATTTTAACCGGTTGATAGAAAATAAACAAATGTGCATTAACAATACCATGCATATTCATTACCTCAACAAACCATATTACACCAAACCGACACATGTCTAGTCACAAGTGTCACATACTGTAATTTTACTTAAAAGTAGTGTGTGGTATAAATTATACACCGAGTAGAATGCAGTTTATATTTTATTCCAAACTATAATCAGTTAGCCACTCAACGACTCTTGCAGTGCTTTTATAGAAGCATTGTTTACAGTTAGTGGCATCGTGACGTTAGCAGTATGGGTGAGAGACTGGCCTTCTGTCAGCACTCAGTGAGTCTCTGCACCTTTAACTGCTGCAGACACTCGTATAGGTCCCTATAGTCGCAGATCAGCGGGGAGCACTCAGTAAAACTCTGGAGCGCAAGAGAGCAGCATTCATACATCTGAATCTCTCAGCATTCGCCTGTGCCAGAGCTAGAATGGATTTTAATCCATAACGCTAAAAATATTACTTAGGGACATAGTGCGGGTAAGTAACAGACTTTTTGATCAGAAATACTGGAATCACGTATGATTTTTGCTATTGTCATTTGTTGAACTTTACTGCTTAAAATTATTTGAATGATTCCTTATGCTAACTTTTAAATATATATATATATATATATATATATATATATATAAAAAGAAAAATTTTAAACAAGCAGTGCATGTGCAAAAAATGATGTTTGAAAAAATGTGATGTTTAAATTTGTAAAACGAAATTAAAAAGTTCATAATTAAAAAGTTCATAAAAGCGCTGAAATGCATTAAAACATGCAAAAGTGCAAAAAAGTCTGGGAAACATACTCTAGTTTTCTGCTTTCTGTGAAGCCTCATGTCCCTATCAGCCTCTTTGTTGTGCAATGTTTTGAGTGCGTGTGTGTGAGTGGGATTGTGTGGGTGGTGGATGTAATCTGCGGTCACACACATACACAGTTAACGTGAGCCACGCTGTCATGCGTGCGTCATGTTTGTCTTCAGCGGACTGCCCTGCTTCTGCGTGTCAGTTAATTTTAGAGAAGAAAACTAATTTATCTCTTTTTTCCCCGATTCTCTTTCCAACAGCTCTGTCCTTCGGTAGTGGCTTTGTCCATGGCGTTCTTGCAGAGGACTGGAGACTACTGCCACGCTCAACATCTACGCATCTAATCTCAGGGAAAAAAATCGACCTCTGGATGCACTGAGACGCTCTTTCCTCTGCCGCCTGTGGTCCTGCCACCCGAAACTCCTCACAAATCTAATGGGGTGATCTTACCTCTCTGGCTACAGTAAGCCATTAGAGAGAGGATATAAGATCTTGGGGACTTTGAACATCGAGGAGTCTTATTCACGAAGAAAGATCAGAGACTGAACAAAATCGCAAAGTGAATTTGTTTGTTAACAGTTTGGAGGAAGCACAATGGCTCGGATGAATCGGCCGGCTCCTGTGGAGGTGTGTTACAAGAACATGAGGTTCTTAATCACACACAACCCAACGAACTCCACTCTGAGCAGCTTCATAGAGGTGAGAATTTGTATACTGTCTACCCCCGACACTTTACACCGTCTGTTTTCTCCCACCTTCTCGCTTGAACTCACACTCTTTTAGCAGCACGTCCCGTCCTGGCTCACATGGTCTATCTTAAGACAACTGCGCTGTCACATGGCCCACTCATTCTTATCTTGCTGGGAAAGTGTGCATGAACCATAGAGGCTCTAATGATAATGGCACATCCACAAAGCCTCCGTTTCCATGGAAACCCATCCCAGTGCTCAGTCACATGGCAGGGATGAGGGACGGAGCATGTTCATGGGCAGCTTACCTTACTTTTCCCCCCATTAAAATGATTGTGTTTCTATTGTAATGTGGAAAAATTATGTCAGAACAAATGGTGATTGTCTGCCTTGTTTTTTGTTTTATTCCTGAATTCATTATTTATTAATTTTTTTTTCTGTTCCCATCATGCTTTAGGATCTTAAGAAGTATGGTGCCACGACGGTGGTCAGAGTTTGTGAAATAACCTACGACAAAACTCCACTGGAGAAAGATGGGATCACAGTCGTGGTGAGTGCACTTCTTCTTGATGAATTTTCAGAAAAAAACTACAAAGTGACATGAAGTGGAGGGGTCTCATGTCACCCTGAACGGGTTTATTTTAAAATATTGACCATCTAACTGTAAAATCATCTTACTTAATACACTACAAAGTACAAAAGTATTCCTAACAAGTATTTTTGTTTAATTGTCCAGTTATAATATCTAAAGGTCCTTAAAACAAGATCAGCTTACTTGAGAAAAAACACTGCGTAAGAAATTAATAGTATAGTTCACCCAAGAATTTTACATTTGGTCATCATTTAATGGCTCGTCCTCAAGCCATTCCAAACTGATATGAGTTAATTTTTTTTGTTAAACACATAATTTTGAAGAATGTTGGTAACTAAATAGTTAACGGTAGCCATTGACTTACATAGTATTTTTTTTTTTCCATACTATGGAAGTCGATTTCGTATCACGTACTTCTAAGAACTCAGTTCTAGGAACTAGCCAGCATGGCGGCCGACAGCGACGTCTTTATCTAAGGCATTTACAAACTTCAACAACTGGTAGACGCAGTGATCAAAGCTGTTATTATTGTGTGTCGTGGATTTCGTGAGAACAGAGATGAAATATAAACACACAATTTACGTTATTAATAGAGCACGAAAATCTGCCAAAATCTTTTATGGCGACATGCAGTGTTACATATCATCGAAGCTGAGAAAAGAACACAACGCTGCAGACAACAGGTAGCTAAATGTCATTATTGTTGCTTTTTCCATGTTCGTGGAGTAAATATTTTTACTCTGCTTTTTAAAAATGCCAGGTAGTCGTTTCATATGCGTTCTGCCAATCAGCGTACATGTATGTCACTGGTAGTTCTTATAGAACTGTTTTAGACCCTACTCTGAAGTAGGAGCAAAATTAGTTTCCCAAAAGGACTTCATAGAACTAAAACCGCCCGCAGTGCGAACACGCCAAAAAGCGGGAGCTTCCACCAATCATTCTAGGAACTATGAAAATGTTCCTCCGGTGCCCTTAGCCCTTAATGGATACTGTGAACTCATTGGTTACCATCAGTTTAAAATAACTTCAAATCTATGTATTGTTGCTTCTCAGGTAAAACGGTCTCATTTTGAGAATTTTTAGATATTTTAAACAATTAAAAAAAAAAAAAAAAATTAATTAAGTCATTTTGCAGTATGCTGAGTGTTATGAATGACATGAAACTAGGACTGCTATTCAGAAAATAAATTACCTGGGAAAACAAATTTTAGTGGTCATTATACAAAAACCTTTGACCCCAGAATGCCACCATCACCCAATCAGAATCAACTATTTCAACAAGCTGTATAAATAAATCATGTTAATCTGACATTTAAAGGGCCAGATGGTGAAAACGATGGCGAGGTAAGAGCTTCTGGTGCACTTCGACAGTTATTGAAAGTGTTCTGCGTTAAAAGCGAAAAGTGAAACCGCTCCCTGAAGACCCCCTTGACCCCCATATACACACTCACTCTCTCTCTCACACACACACCCACACACACACACACACACACACACACAATAGTCATTATAGTGAAAGTTCTCTTCCAAGCAGCCACACGTGTTTCTTATTACCAACGTCAACGTTTCACTGTTGCTATGGTAGCTGCAGAGCCTGGTCTCTCCGTGTGGCCTCCGATTGGTCTCCGCCCACCTTCCCCCACCACCCAACCTTTCTTTTATACTTTCCTCTTGACTTTCTCACAGCAAGCCTGAAAAGAAAAGAGAAACCCAAGGTAAACTGTTGCATAAGTCCCATCTTCACTGCCTTGTGTGGATATGAAGGACACACTGGCTGTTAGACACACCTCTGCAGTCCCGCAGCCATTTGCCAAGCCCGATAATTTGCTAAATCTGTTAGAAGACACTTGCAAAAGACTGCAATGTGTACGACGCATTGGAGATCATTGCTTGCATTGGCGTCGGATCCCATCTAAAACGTCCGCAGCTTCATGGTGAGCTTATGCAATGTCAGTCATGTGGCGCACAAGTTGCTGAGAAACTTTGATAAAGCAAAAAACCCAGTGGGAACAATCAGCAGTGTTGTTTGCCTCGTGTATTTGTGCGAGCACCTGCAACAAGGGAGTAGGGATGGGCAATATGGGCTTAAAAAATATATCAAAACCATTTCTGGTATTTATTGCGATAATGATGTCAATGACCATAATTCAGAGAATCTTATGCATCCACTAAGAGACAAAAAATTTGGAAAAAAAACCTGTTTATTTAGAGAATAGTATTAGGCTATCTTTCCTTTTTTACCCTGCTGTTGTAAGAGTTTGTTGTTAGAATTGTTATGTAATGATTTTTTGTTTTGTATTTTAAGCCCGAGGGTGCCCTTGTGCAGAAACTCCACACGTTGCTTTGCTCGGTTACACACAGAAATATGTCAACAACTTATTACAACAACTCGTTAATCGCGGGATGACTAATTCTTATCGCAGGGAGAATTTTCACCGGTATATCACAAACTATAAGATATCGCCCACCCCTACAAGGGAGTCCCATTTCCACACCCTTCCAACTCAGACCGTCTGTACCAAAATCTGCGGGTTTGAGCAAGTGACCCTGCCACCTAATTCTGGATTCCCAAAGTAGGCCATGGCTGTTTACCCAACCTGCATTACATCAGCACCCCTCCATCGGCTCCCAAAAGCTTTCTGAGGCATGTTTGCCTGGAAATCAATAGGGCAGACTGGAGGGAAGTGGAGGAAGCATTTGTGGTGCATCATTCGTGCTTCAAAGGCTTTTCTTTAAAGCCAGCCTCCTAGAGGGCTCGCCAGTCCGGCTTGTTTACTTGAAAGGACTCACACCTGCTACTATTGAACATCCCGTCCCTAGGGATGTCGTGTGACTGCATATCACTCATCAGTCCCGTGTGATAAGTGAAATTTTGAGGCCTCTAAATGGCAACTTATGCATCTGTACTGTGAGAAAGCTCTTTATAATTAAGGCCTGCCCTGCCAAGCCTCTCTGGATCACTTGAGTGTGTGTTTGTGTGGGCATCTGTGCCTGTGAAGACGTGCCAGTTTGCGTGCTGGTCTACGCAAGCCACGTCCCTCAGCAGCTGAACCACATCAAAGTCCCTCAACAGTGGTATAGGCGGGTAAGCGGGAAAGGACGGGTGGAATTTTCCGGATGTCCTGTGAAGCATGATTGTGAAACACCTCTCACCTTGAGGTCACGGGAGCACAGGAAAGCCACACATGTATGCTAAATTTATGCCGTGTTCCACATGCCTCCCAGGCCTCACGCTTTGTCTCACTGACACAGAAGCATGTACCGCTTTTACCAACCACCTGGGAACAGGGACAGGGATTGATAGATGTAACAAGATGTACATTACTACTAGGGACTACTAATTTTTTTTTTTTTATTTATTTATTTTTGCTTAGGGTGTTTTTGTGGTGGAACCTTGGCTGGCTTAGGCCTGTCATTGATTAATAAATATGACACTTAATCCAGCTGTAGCTGGCAGCAAGACTCAAACAATTCATTCAAAAGGGCAGATTCATTTAGAATCAATGCAAGTGGTTAGGGCTGTTTGATATGGGGAAAATATCTAATTGCTATTTTTTTTTTTTTTGACCGATATTGCAATTGCGATTTGATTTGCGATTTTAAATGTGCAAAGTCAAGCTTCAGCTCAATATTGTCAATAATGTGCAGCACAGTATGAGTATCATTACCCTGCTGAAACCCCCCCCCCAGAAATTCTTACAGTTTCCATTAAACCATTACAAAATTCCTTTTTTGATTTTGGCATTATTCCAATAAGAATTAATGTTGTTCTATTGGTTGCCATCTGCCATATTACATCCCATCAATAGAATCCATCAAATAGACACCATTATAGTTTACATTAAAACCAACACAATTCCCATTATAACCCTGAAATCCATTCAATTTTCAATTGTGTTTTGGGAGGGGTTCTCTATATATATATATATATATATATATATATATATATATGTAGTGAGTATGAGAAGCATTCAGAGACATAGGCTGTGTGTGCGTTCTTCTGAATTGGGAATAGTGAACATGCAATAAGGGATGCTCTTGATATGCATTGTGATGCAGCTCTTGCAAATGACCTTTTTGTCTGTCGTTTCGAAGCGTAAGTTACATAACATTTTCTTTAGTTTTAATTTGCCTAACTATTGATCTGACCCTGTAGATGCCATAATCCCACTCTGTCTCTCTCCCGCTCTCTGTTTTTATTTTTTTTTTAAATGGTGGGCATTTACGCAGTTTGCTAGAGCAGTGCTGGTTGGGGAGAACGGAGGTGCGCTCACTCTATTGCTTAGTAAGACTGCCACTCAAGGCTGGCAGTCATGCATATGCTCTGGAACAGCGTAATATCGTTTCCACATCGCAGGCAAATCGCAACGTCTCAAATCGCGATTTCGATTCGATTTCGATTAATCACACAGCCCTACAAGTGGTTGTCTTTATGAATGGATTATCGACTCATTGACTCTTTCAAAAACAGACTAATTCAGGAACGAAACACAGTGGTATTGCTCCGGCTTTTGTTTAGAACTATTTTCATTGCCAAAGCAGAAAAAAATCTGGCATATTGTGTTACTCATTCAATATTAACTTCTTATTTTTTGAACTGTTGTTTAAAATTAATATCATGTTTGGGACCGCACCCATGCAGTAATATTCAGGAAAACGTCACTCTTGCTTGTGTGGTATTACTTAACTGTTATATTTTATAAATATAAAAAAATAAAAACCCATAGGGGATTTTTTTGCTTTTATAACATTAATTATAGCGGCATTGTCACTGTATTCCGATAGATTTCATCACGCTGTAAATGCTTTTGAATGTTTTTCGTTTGTTTTTTACAAAGTGAGAGACATACTCGATGCCAGCTTGCATATAGATAAAATGACAATTACGATATTATCGTAGACAATAAATATCGCACAATAAATATCGGTTTTATAGCAGCATATGAACATCCCAAACCGTATCGTAGTATCATACTGTAGTTCAAAAAACTAACAATTTCAGTTGACGGGACTCCTTGGTTCCATACACCATTTAGCATTGATCTCAGATTTTATAGTGTCGTTTCCCATTCTTTGTTTTGAAAATGTGTTAACCAAAAGCATTCTTAACCAACTTTTGTCGCAAGTTTCCAAAACCATACTTCCACTGAACATTTGGAAAGAGCATCTCAAAGTTGTGTGGTTGGAACTACTCTTGACCTGTGGTTAGAAGTACATGCAGTTAATATATACAAATTTCATACTACATCTTTTAGTTTGTCCATCAGGAAGCCACCGAGTGTGTATGTGCGAATGTTCCTTAGTTCCTTCGGGGAAGCCTGGACTATGACGCAAGAGGGAACCAATGATTGTAACAACCATCTGGAAAACACATGGAGAACAAAAAAAAGCCCTCAAATGCCATGTTTATTAATTCAATAATCTGACATTAATCTGATCTCCAACTGATTAATTAGCAGAAGTTCTTATTCCACATTCATGATGATGTCATTAACAACAGTTCTATTTTGTTGAATAAGCAAGGTTTGAACAACAGACGTGCCAAAAAGTTACTAAAGTTTCAAGTCGAAACTAGATTTTTCCAACAATGTGTCGTACTATGGTACACAAGCAGCCAGTTACATTATTGTAGGGGGGACACCTCCCCGGAGATTATTTCTGAATAGTCCTCACCCAGTGCTCTATGCTCCCTCAACACCTTCACCATCTGGATCACCCACTTTTACAAAGAAACAAGTATAGAAACGTACAGAAAAAGCTAACAGATCTCTCTTGGACTGTGAGGACTGATACAGTGGCCCCAACCAGTATTTGGACACTTAAGGCACATTTAAAGAAGTCTTTGCATTAAATGCAAATTCAGTGGCATCTGTAAACAAATTCTGCACTAGCTCTTCTCAGAACCTCTCTTTTTTTTTTTTTTTTTTGCAATTCACACAGGTGTCCTATTAGAGTAAACATGGGTGTGGTTTATCACATTTAACTCTGAACATGATCCACTAATCTTGGACAGTCACAAAGTGTTGCAATACTTACATTGTTTGCAAAATATTTAGCTTAAAAAGTTTGTATTATATTTATTTCAGATAAATGCCACCAGGCCACTCTTAACTTTTTTTGCTTTCGATTCCTTAAAGCCTGTTCATGTTAAAGGGACGTTCACATTGACGGCGATTTGTAGCAACAAAGTAGCTGGAGTTCATATATTGTCAGTCAACAAACTGAGGCAACATAAGCAAAAAAAAAACACTGGATACAACAAATCAGAACAGGTTATCTATGCAAATGAGCAGCAAACCAACTACCAATGGGACTGCAGACAATAGAGCTCTCTTGATCTGCTTCATGATGCAATATTTGTCACTCACTTGAAATGGAACCTTGAAATTAAAATAATGCTACAAAATCAAAATGTCACTATGCTGCCAAGTCCAAAGTTTCAAAGTCAAAGCTTGTCTTTCAGTGTGCATAGGAAACAGATAGTTCACCCAAAAATAAAAAATGTAATTTATTCACCCTCATGTTGTTCCAAACCTGTATACAATTCTTTCTGCTGTAGAACACAGAAGATATTTTGAAGAATGGTCATAACCATTCAATTGCCGGTACCCATTGACTTCCATAGTATTTTCTCCCTACTATGAAATTCAGTGGCAACCAGCAACATTCTTCAAAATATCTTCTTTTAGTGTTCAGCAAAAGAAAGAAAGTCATACAGATTTGGAACAATCTCGGGTTAAAGATGACAGAAGTCATTTTTCGGTGTGTGCTTGTTCTTCTCTCGCCAGGACTGGCCATTTGATGACGGCGCTCCTCCTCCATCTAAGGTCGTGGAGGACTGGCTGAGTCTCCTGAAGAGACGATTCCTAGAAGAACCCGGCTGCTGCGTGGCTGTGCACTGCGTGGCCGGTTTAGGAAGGTCAGTATATGAGCTTACAGAAACACAATCGCATTGCCCTCAAGATGTAAACACATCTTTAACTGGCTGGTTTTTGCTCAGCCCTGGGAACTCAGGGGTAAATGGGTTCACTTCTTGTCTGGTGGGCCATAAGTAAGCCCACCTCCGGTGCCCTGTTCAAGACCTTAATCTGGAAAAGAATGTGCTCTATAGAATTTTATGCACCTCTGGCCTCCCAGGAGACACGTCTCCTCTATTAACCGTGGATGAAGTTGATAGTCCCCTATGGGCTGAGTGAGAGGTACCTCCTCAGAGGCTTTAAACTGGCCAGAGTGCTCTGCCAAAGTCAACAGTCCCCAAAGTGCACTCACTCTGCTACAGTCCCACTCCGTTTTAAGAGGCATCAGGGTGAGGGCTGAAGACAAAACAGGAAGTTGCTTTTTACGAGCATATGTTATTACCGTCCTCCTCAAACACTTGCTCTTTCCATGACCTTTATGCCAGACTGTCTATCCCACATGACTGGGATTCTTTAGTTATACCTGATGCTACCAGTTACCTAGTGGTTGTCCCACGACTGAGCCACAATTTGGAAGCTGTTTTTACCATAACAAAATTCAGTGGGTACAGTTTCATGGTAATGACAAAATAAGTCATTCTCAAAAGCAATATTGCACAACATAATGTACTATTGCAGTTATAAATGCAGAACAGTATGTCTCATAAGGAGCTCCTACGGATGATGTATTTATGCTCTCTGTTGGCGCATGTACGGCGAAACAAAACACCCCAAGCGTCGGCTGTAAAATAGCGAGTGACGTTAAAAGGAGGAGGGAGCCTGGCCTCGTTGCTCTCATCTTTTGGGCGGTAAAACTCCATCTCTGACGCACTTCATCCACTTCCAAAGGGAATCAGTCTTGACTCTTGAAAGAGTGCCTGTGTTTTTTTGGCCTGACTCGTTTATTTTCATTTAATTCAGATGGCAATGCTGTTTAGAGCTGGAGTTGTGCTGTAGGATTTGACTTTCTTTACTGTACGTTGTATGTTTGAAAAGGAAGCTTTGAGGTTTAAGTACTAAAATTGGCTTTGCTGTCTAAATCGACCTGAATGATCCTTCAGTTGTGGCTTGTTAGGGAGAGGTGCTGAAGTGCATCCTTACTTTTGTAAGAGATCAGATTTAAGATTTTCCACTAGGCAGGCGATAAAGTGGAAGGAAAGATCTTGTGGACGTTAAGGGGGGGGGGGGGGGTCACATGCAGAGACGAGAATAAAGTAGAGATTCCAGGGTGGGCTCTTAATGTGACTTGGGGCATAACAACCACCCAAAACACCTAGCAACAGCACCAACAATTGTTTTTTACACCACTAACCTTTTCTGAAATTTTGTCTCACTTTGCCTGAATCTTTACCTTTAGGATTGTGAAACATTAATTATTGTATGATGAATTAACTAATCTTAAGGCCTCTTTCCACTCTATTAAGAGCAAAATTGCTCCATTAATCTGTTCTTCACTGTACAGCTTCTAAGATCTTTCTGAGGTCATGGAACAATTGAGCTTTTCTAATGAGCCAATAAAGTTATGTGTGTTAGGGTTGCCAGGTTTGATACCACAATGAAAGCTAATATGCTGTTAAACACACTTTTTTTTAGCATTTAGCATTAGCAAGCTAGCTTTGAAAGCATAAGATCCCACCCTCCCTGCAAATCAAATGCCTCCTCTAAAACAAATTAGCGTGCACAAGCAGACCAGAGTCTAACCAGCGACACGATGAGATCCGGGGGAAGTCGTGGGCTAGTGGTTAGAGAGTCTCGGGCTGGCAATACCACGACTGAGGTGTCCTTGAGCAAGGCACCGAACCCCCAACTGCTCCCCGGGCGCCGCAGCATAAATGGCTGCATACTCCTCCGGGTGTGTGTTTACGGTGTGTGTGTTCACTGCTGTGTGTGTGCACCTTGGATGGGTTAAATGCAGAGCACGAATACTTGGCTGTATGTCACGTCACTGACCAACGCTGTCGGATTACCTCATGTCTCATTCACCTATGAGAAAACATTACAGTACAAAGCACATAATATTATAATAATAATGCCTTCCGTTCTGGCTTGGTCTGCAACAGCATAATGGACCGCGCTGATGACGTGTCATGTCTGCGCGAACAGGGTGCACAGAGGTATGCAAATACGTTGACAGACAGGCAGGACAGCCTATTGTAATGTTCAGACCGAATAATCTGATTGGTCGAACATTTTATGGTCCTACGCCTTCCACAGATGATGTAAATACATTTAGAGCTCTTAACTTAGTGATTGCTATTAAAAAAAATCACCTTACCCCGCCTTTAATAATAATAAAAAATAAAAAAACTTGAAAGCTGCATGCCATTGCTTTAATTATTTATTAATATTTGTTTATCTAACACCACAAATATTAACAAACAGAATTAAAATGATATCATATAGCTTGGCAAGTATTATTTTTTTAAAGTAAACTTGGATAGACAAATAAATAAAAACAATAAAACAAAACAAGAATACAAAAAGTACAAAAAAATGCTATTTTGACATTGCTAGTGTAAGTGTCTGACAGTGTTTCTGTGAGAGATCTCTCTCTCTCTCTCTCTCTCTCTCTCTCTCTCTCTCTCTCTCTCTCTCTCTCTCTCTCTTCTCTCTCTCTCTCTCTCTCTCTCTCTCTCTCTCTCTCTCTCTCTCTCTCTCTCTCTCTCTCTCTCTCTCTCTCTCTCTCTCTCTCTCTCTCTCTCTCTCTCTCACACACACACACACACACACACACACACACACACACACACACACACACACACACACACACACACACATAGAGCAGTCTGTTTAGGTCAATGTCGCACCTCTCTTTTAAAAAAGTTTTTTTTTTTTTTTTTTTTTTTCTGCAGAGCTCCAGTACTTGTGGCCGTGGCACTGATTGAAAGTGGGATGAAGTATGAAGATGCCATCCAGTTCATCAGACAGTGCGTACATCTCTCTCTTGACTTCTTTCAAGAACCACAGACCTTGAGCTCTTGACGTCAACTGCTACATTCATACGAGTGGATCTTAAACACTAGTTCTCAGTCGCTTGCGCTTGCCAGAGTGCCTTTTGATAGCAAGGCCAAGCTGAAAGCTTTCAACACGCAAAAGATTCACAATTAACCCTTTAAGCTCCATCCCTTTGGTTACAGTTTTAATTTCAATGCTATTTTCAGCCCGGCATGAAACGTGAGATTGCAAACCATTTTTATCTCCCTGGTTTCATTCGGTTGAAATGTGACGAATGTAAATCAACATGCTAATGTTAATTTTCTGTGTTCGCAGGAAGCGCAGAGGTGCAATAAACAGCAAGCAGCTGACGTATCTAGAGAAATATCGTCCCAAACAGAGACTGCGCTACAAACACCCGCACATTTTCAAGAACAAGTGCTGCATCATGTGACTGCACCCTCACCCTGCTGTTCTGAACCGAGCTGAACCTGACGGACTGGGCCACAACTGATGCACTTTGCTGATTTGCTATTAAAATACGAACTGATTCGGTCTGGATGAAAACCCCACTGGTGCCTAAAGTCCTCCTCACTCGGACTGTGGTGCGGATACTGCCATGGCTTTTCTAAGGTCTAAATGGCTAGATACGGCAAAAGGCAACCTCTGACCTTTGACCCTGCACCAGGACTGACACCCTTATCTTGCCTCAAATGATCATGATTGTCTGAAAGAGCCAGACGGTGTGATAATGTGAATCGTGGACAAAATTTGTGCTCTTTCTCACTCTCTCTTTTCTTTCTACCGCTTTCCTGCTCTGCTTGGCCAGGAGTGCGATTTTTAGACGACTGCGGTTCCTTTAACACGTTCAGTTTTCAGCACAAATCTTTTTACTGGTGACCTTTTCCATGATGCTTTTATGTTTTGTGAGCAAACGACAGTTAAATTGGATTAATGAAGGGTTCACGTGAAAGATATTACTGTTCGGGTGAGTGGCAGACGCTAAACGGTTTCTACATGAAGTCTGATGAATTTAACAGTGGAAATGCTTATTATGCGTGTTTATGTGCTTAAACTCAAATGATTGAAATGATTTTAATGTGTAAGGACTGCAGGGCTCCCTGGAGGCGATCTGTCTATGATACTTGTCCATTCAGGTCAACAGAGATAAGATGGTGAAAAAAACGGCCCTATATGAATGAATAATGAGACGAGACTGTGGTTTAAAGTTGTTTTTCTCTGTTTTTTAAGAACACACCTCCAGCTGCATAATACAAATAAAGGCTGTTGCAATCATGAATCCGGACTGTTTTTGTAATGCGGTGACCTCATAATGTGTAAGAAGTTCACTGTTCAAATCAAAATATTGCCACACTGCCCTCTGCAGGACAAAGACTCAAAATGTTCTTGAACAGACATGCCCAAATTTCACTTTAAATATTAATAATTCTATTAATAATCATGTATACATTTCAATAAAAAAATAAATGTGTGCATAACAATAAAAAAAACAAGACTCTTAATGATCCATATGCTCCGGAACTACCCTGCGGATAGTGTTCAGGATGCAAAGTCCTCTAAATATGAGCTGTTCTGTACAATGAAAAATTATCAAAAATATTAGATAAGGTCCTAATCATTCATTGACTATCTAGCACATCAATGCCTTTATAGTGACTTCATATGAAAAAGTGTGCCTATACTTTGAATGAAATACAGCCGTCAAGTACTTTACTGTGACTGACCTGAAGGTTGAGAAGAATAGATATCAAGAAAATACTAGTTACATCAAAGCAGAAAAAAATAACATCTAGCCTGGACATTGTAGCCAATCAAAATGTTACTTACATATACTTGCAAAATTAACAAAGCATGAATATTCATGCTTGATTTCAATGACTTGAGACACTCTTTTTCTCACACAAACGAGATTATTAATTATAAATAATTATAAAATTATTAATATCAAGAGTAAAAAATAAAAAAGTGAGTCTAAACAACTAAAACTGGGATATAGTTACCTCTTTGGCTAAATGTGTTTCTCAAAAGCGCCAGCAGATGGCAATATTAAACATGCCTTGTCAGAAACAAAGGTTGAGCTTATCAGACTTACACATTACACACATTTTGATAGCATTTTCCCAGATGTACACACGCTTCGTTATTTTTATTTTAATGTTTATAATCCACTGACATAAGAATTGGAATATAATTATTTTTATTACAGACCATACAACACAAATATCCAAATCTACTCAGTGATGCGCTTCTAAGGATGACTGAACTGAGGTTCAGCGATAATTCAGAATAATGTCAATAAATCCAAAAAATACCTGCTTCTGCTAAATCAATTAATGTACATAAAATAAAACGGTTTTCTTTGCATTTTTAATGTCTTCTCTTCTACATCGCTTAGCTAAAGCAGACCCTTATGCTTGCTGACCTTGTTTGGAATCTAAAGATAAAACACATTGCAGGTGCACTTTGTTTGTAGTTCACAAACACATTGAATGTGAATTTCAAAGGAATTGATCAAAATGCTTAAGTGCCCAGCAATAAAGAGAGATTCATATCTTTATTATCATTTTTATTATTCATATATTTATTAGTATCTTTATTACAATATCAGCTTAAACAAAAATTATACACTGATTAAGACATAGCTCTTCCTTAATATAACATAGGCTATTTGACTCTGGCAAATCATGAAATCACTAATATGGGTTAACCAATCAATGGCTGCATTTAAATGTCAATAACAGCTAACTGAGCAGTGCAGTGTAACAAATGTAAATGAACCCATCTTCCTATGTCTATATACAGGCCAGTGTTTCAGTTTCAGTTGCTGTGTCCATGCCAGAGTCCATGTTTCCTCACTTCTCTTTTACTTTTGTGACATTTCAATAATCTGTTCTTGGGTTCAGTTACAAGCCATTATTCTACACATTACTTGTTGGCACTGGCCATCAATATTGAATGTGACTGATCTTCAGGGAACTGCCTGGTATATTCCTGGTCATACAGTGCAGAGCTTTGGGGTAGATTTGAGGATGATGCGCTGGATTGGCTCTGCTGGGTGCAGTTTGTGGTTCCCGAGGAGGAGATGGACAAAAATTGGAGCTGAACCGCACAGGTGTCACAGTGAGCAGAGGCAGTGATACATGCCTTTGCACAAATGATATGCCTGTCAGATGTAGGCCATGCACTGCATTCACCTGTAGGCAGAACAACAACATGTTTTATATTATTATTTAAATCTGTCATTTTATTAATGTTTACTAGAACATGACAAACTATTGTTAGACTCATTATTAATGCTTTAATTCCATTTTGTCTAATGCATACTGACCTGTTGGTATAAATGGGCTGACCGTGCGATGCACAGTCCGCGTGTCTCATCAGTGGAGGCTTGCTTGGCGTCCCAGATTTTGTTCACACTCTGCTGGAAACGGTCAAATTTGCAGAGCTGAGAATGAACTTTTTTGAACTCCAGTCCATCCCTTAAATTTCTGGTTGCCTTGAAATTTCCATCGAGCGTCTTCCTATATAACAGAGAAAACATGCAATGAGCAAAAATTAGATTTTTGTTATGGCACATTGTAAAATGATTTACCACAAAACATATAATCAAACGAACCGTTAGCCAAAGGAAGTTTTTCTTACCTTAATTGCTTCATTTGGACATGTTTGATGTATCTCCGTAAAAGACATCCAAGACGCAGCTCAACACTCTTAAGTGTCTGATTGACGGTTCCTCTGCACAGGTTGTACATTTCAGAGGAAATGTTGTTATTTTGAAAAGCTCGATCCAGCTGCTGGAGGTTGTTTTCTTGAGCTTTGATGTCAATTACGAATGATGGGTCTTTCATGCTTGCATGAAGCAGTTTCTCACCGTCCTCCTCACTGTTCTTCATGTACTGCTCCTCAATGCTGCCTGAGACTGCAGAATCATATTTGCGAGTCTCTGGTTTGTCATACTTCTGAAGTGATGGCTTTACTTGAGTCTGAATTTTGGGCAGTTTCACAGATGAGGAAGGACAGGTGTGGACAGGAGAGGGACTCTGGCGTTCTTCCACTGGCATAGCATAAACTATTGTCTCCTCTACAGGCTGTGAAATCTGAGGAAGAGCAGAAGATCTGACGAGGGACGGACGATGGAAGCTATGAGGAAATGGACTCTGGAGGTCTTTCTGAGCCTCCGTCTCTTCAAATAATGTCTCTGTTCTCTCCATTGTCTTTGCATCAACTTTTGGTTCTTCCACAGACTGTGAAATCTGAGGATGAGCAGAAGATCTGACGAGGGACGGATGATGGAAGCTATGAGGAAATGGACTCTGGAGGTCTTTCTGAGCCATCGTCTCTTCAAATAATGTCTCTGTTCTCTCCATTGTCTTTGCATCAACTTTTGGTTCTTCCACAGACTGTGAAATCTGAGGATGAGCAGACGATCTGACGAGGGACGGACGATGGAAGCTATGAGGAAATGGACTCTGGATGTCTTTCTGAGCCATCATCTCTTCAAATAATGTCTCTGTTCTCTCTATTGTCTTTGCATCAACTTTTGGTTCTTCCACAGACTGTGAAATCTGAGGATGAGCAGAAGATTTGACTGGGGACGGACAATGGAAGCTGTGAGGAAATGGACTCTGGAGGTTTTTCTGAGCCATCGTCTCTTCAAATGATGTATCCGTTGTCTCTATTGTCTCTGCATCAGCTGGTGTCTCTTCAAATGATTTGACGTTTGCCTTTTGCTCTGTGGTAACTTTTGTCTCCTCGACAGATCGTGTGATCTTGGGGAGAGCAAAAGTCCTGGCAAGGCCAGGAGGAAACGGGCCATCAGCAGATGGACTCTGGAGGTCTTTTGGAGCTGTGTCTAATGTTACCACTGGTCTTTCTAGTGGCAACACTTCGACATTTGTCTCCCGTACAAGCTCTTTGACCTGAGGGAAACCAAAATCATCTGCCTTGGGTTTCATAGGAAAGGCAGGCAATTTTTGCACCTTCTGCTGCTGAACTCCAGATCCATTTTGGTGCACATGAGAAACTAAGACGTCTCTGCTCACATCTTGAGCCACCTTGCTCTCTTTCTGAGGTGTCTTGAGAGTCTTCATTTCCAAGCAGTGATCTTGAAAAGCCTTGTTGAGGTTTTCAATGGTCGCTGCTGATAGTTTTAGTGCCTTGTTTGTGGCTGGACTGCAGGAGGTTGATTTGGTGATGCTATTCAACACGTTGATCAGGTTTGATGAGTACGTTGATGCAGTGGTTGAATTTGCCTTCAATTCTGCTACCGTGGGACAAGATGGCAGAGACTGAATGCTTTTAACTACTTTGGCATCCAGATCTTTTCCTGGTTTACCTGAAAAGCAATGCATTTTACACTGTAAGCTACCCTGACACAGCATTTTAGATCACATGGCAACCAAAGAGATTCAAATATGCTTTTTAATGAATGATGGTGTGTGTATGTTAACTTACCCTTTGCCTTCACGGTCAGAACTTTTTTGGAGGCAACCTCCTGCATTTTTCTGAAGCTCTCTCGAAGGCGGCTCACATTGTATGCCATATTGGCCTGGAACTCATCAACGATCTTCTGCAAGTCCTCCAGCCACTCCATGCTGACCATGGATTTCTCCACTTTTTCAATCTCCCATTCCAGCGATTCCTCTGTAAGAAGTAAAACATAAGTACCATTAACTGTTAAGTACAATTAGATTATATTATAAAGCAGATCAATATATGGGTTAGCGTTTCACAATTAATCAAAATGACTTTTAATATTTTTTATTTTACTAGCAATTTTACTTTGACTGGTTAATCAGTTTGCACTGCATTTAAGTACAATTGAATACCAATAAATGCCTAAATATAAATGTCTGATTCATTTGTATTCTTTTATGTATTTGAAGTGCTAGTTTTCAAAGTTTTTTTGTGAGGGCTTGAAGAATCAGGCCAATTAAAGACCATTAACTTGACCACTCTATTTGACTCCCTGGCCAGTGCTCTGAGTACTGAACTACATATGCATAAATGTTTAACTAAAAACAGATTACTAACGTATATAGTTAAATCGCTCCAGCAGTGACTGAAACTCCTCCTGGCGCTCTCGGGCTCTGTACTGAAGGTCCAAGATTTTGTTCAGCAGCAGTTGATGTTTCACAAGCCTGTCAGTATAGTGACCGGAGGAAACTTCCTCATCGGATGAGTCCAGAGATGTGTTCCTCAGCGACATCTCTGACATTTCATCTACAACTGAGGATGATGAAGAGGAAGAAGAAGATGATGTATTCTTGTTAAAAGCCATCTCTGATCCTATATGAGAGCTCTTCATATTCTACAGAGTACTAAGACTTTCAACAATTCTCGTTCACACAGTTCTGAGAGTGATCTCTCGTGAGCGGTTTGATATTATCAAACTGAATTTCTGGTCTTTTATGAGAAGACGATTCAGCAAGATTTTCGTACTCGTTCAGACAGATATTCACTCAGTGTTCACTGATATTACTCGCATAGCAAGCGACAATGAAATAATGTTCCAATTCCAAATCAGGTTTTATAGTGGCCCAGTGTGACGTCATCCTCGAACGTTCCATAATGACGGTTCTGAGTTACCATGGCAACCGGGGACGCGACACATCTCACTCCTCATTGATTGCTCTTGACGGTAAACGGTAAAGCGTTCCCCGCCGACATTTTTGAGATTTGAAATTAATAGGAAATTTTTATACCTGGAATACCTGGTAATAAATACCTGGTAATAAATACCTGGTAATAAAATTTTTATAACGTCTCCCTGTACAGTTAAATTAGTTCTTTAAAGTATCGAATTGTACCTGCTTAATTTAAAGCGTGAGCAAATTATGTTCATCTTCATGAGCAAACATTACATCAGCGGACAGACGAGACATTATAAATATTGCAAATGTCAAATGTCGTTTTGAAATCTGAATATAGGTGCTTTATATGGGCATAACGTAATTCGCTTTGTATTATAGCCTAATTATGTTATGTGTTAAATGTTATAATGTTTTTTTTTTGTTTGTTTTGTTTGTTTTTTTACTGTTATTAGTAGCCGGGTCATTTTTTGTTATAGGCTATCGGACATCAGGCAGTAATGCCCTTTAGGTGACTGGAAATAGCGAAATTACTTCACTCGAGCCCTGCGAACAGACCAGACGTTAGGTAGGGCCGCTTTTATATATAAAGTTTTATATATATATATATATATATATGAAAATGCCAGAGAAGTGGGTTGCTGTTTCTTGTTCTCTAACTGTTTACAAATTAAAAGACAATATCCTTTATTCTACAAATGTGTATTTATTCTTGGATTGAATACTGGTAACCAAGGACCTGAAAGCGAATGAAGGAGAGAAGTTTGATGTCACTTCACAAACTGAGTCACGCCCAGACCAATCTTTTTAGGGCAAGGCAGGTTCATTTAGTTTGACGCTGTAGATAAACTACACACTAACGCTTGTGAGCAGACGAACTAACTTAATATTTTAATTAATTAATTAAATAGAGTAGATGGAGAAAAGGAGAGTGATTTAAGAGACAAGAGTATGTCGGCTAATAGACTTGACTCAGATCAGAAAATATCAGTTTTTCATTTATTGTATGAGGATGTGCACAAATTAAAATCGTGTTAAAAGAATTAAGTTAAAAGAGTTTGAAAAGTGAGAGGATTACGTGTTTAAAGACAAAAACTTCCAGCATCTTCTGCATATTTGAACCTTTTCCAAAAGTGATTCCACGGGTCACATGTGCTGCTACCGGACAGAAACTCTACTATTTTACTTTTTGTGTTGGAATTTCTTAACGACATGTTTGTTTTTGTTTGTTCATTTATTTTGTTAAGCTAAAAAATACTGTTCAAAGGTTTGCAGTGACAGTAAAGACAGTAAAGAAATTAAAGTGACAGTAAGATATTTGTTACAAATATTTTTTGAAATTTGTATTTATTGTATCTTTAGATTGAATGAACAGCACCTTTATACAAATATGACAATTGCAATGATTTGCATGACTGTTCTCTTTACTGGTTTTCATGTATTAACCCTTTTACAAGAACACTTCCTGATACAACGTAACACTGCATTCTGGGGAATGTAGTTAGATAACAATGTTAACAAATACACAACAGTATTCATCAAAGATTCCTAAAAAAAATTTATTGAAGTTTACACAAAAACATAATTTTCATCACTGATGATAATCAGAAATGTTTTATAAGCAGCAAATCAGCATATTAGAATGATTTCTGAAGGATCATGTGACACTGAAGACTGGAGTAATGATGCTGAAAATTCAACTTAACATCACAGGAATAAATTACATTTTAAAATATATTACAATTGAAAACATTTTAAATTGTAATAATATTTCACAATATTACTGTTTTACTGTATTTTTGATCAAAGAAATGTAACCTTGGTGAATATAAGACATGTCTTTAAAAAATCTTACAAAACGTTGTACTGACCTCAAACTTTTGAACTGTAGTTTAATCATACATCAATGAATAAACAACCCATTCTCACTCCCAAAGCGTCAAAAACTGAAGCATGATCAAGCGGCTCTAGCATCACTATGAAGACGCCAAAGGTGCCCCTCGGCGTTACTATATCGATGCACTAGGACTTACATTGCTTTCAGTGGGAAACTTTTGGCGTCAGTACTCAGACGCGAAGGGCATGAGATGTTTATCGCTATGAAATCACGTTCAAGAAGTCTCATTCAGCATACATCGCGATATTTGCCATCACTTTGCATTTGCCACAGGTTGGGTGAGTATATCTATCATGTGACCCGCCATAGACCTTGGATCCGTTTTATATTCATATCAGGTTCAAAGATGTAAGTTGTATTTGTAGTAAAATCATGGTGACAATGACACTTACAATTGTAGCAAATGAAATTTGAAGTTAAAACCCAGTAAACGGGACATTTACCATGTTTTTACCACAGTAACTAGGTTCTAGGTTTTAGGTTCTGTCATTCAGAAACATGGCTTTTCATACCATTGCTATGCTGATGACACTCAACTCTACCTCTCATTCCATCCTGATGATCCATCGGTAGCTGCTCGCATCTCAGCTTGTCTAACAGACATTTCTTGCTGGATGAAGGACCATCACCTTCAACTCAACCTTGCCAAGACAGAACTGCTTGTGGTTCCAGCAAACCCATCGTTTCATCACAATTTCCACCATCAAGTTAGGCACATCAACCATACCTTCTTCAAAAACAGCCAGAAACCTTGGAGTTATGATTGATGATCAGCTAACTTTCTCATATCACATTGCTAAAACTGTCCGGTCCTGCAGATTTGCTTTATTCAACATTAAGAAGATCAGGCCCTTTCTTTCGGAACATGCTGCACAACTCCTTGTTCAAGCTCTTGTTCTGTCCAGGCTGGACTACTGCAAAGCTCTCTTGGCAGGTCTTCCAGCCAGTTCTATCAGACCTTTACAATTAATCCAGAACGCGGCAGCAAGATTAATTTTTAATGAGCCGAAAAGAATACACGTCACACCTCTATTTATCAATTTGCACTGGCTACCAATAGCTGCTCGCATAAAATTCAAGGCATTGATGTTTGCATACAAAACCACCACTGGCTCTGCACCCCTTTACCTAAATTCATTACTTCAGACTTATGTGCCCCTCTAGAAGCTTGTGTTCTGCAAGTGAACATCGCTTGATTGTGCCATCCCAAAGAAGCACAAAGTCACTTTTACGGACTTTTAAATTAAATGTTCCCTCCTGGTGGAATGACCTGCCCAACTCAATCCGAGCAGCTGAGTCCTTAGCCATCTTCAAGAATCGGCTTAAAACACATCTCTTCCATCTTTATTTGACCCTCTAACTTTTTCACTTACTATTTTAATTCTATTTAAAAAAAAAAAAAAAAAAAAAAAAAATCTAACTACCTTTCTAATCTTTTTTGTATTCTATCAATTTTCTTTTCATTTATTATACAATTATAAAAAAAGACCTCTAACACTAGCTTGCTCTATTCTTTTTCTATTCTATCTGTTTTCTTTTTATTTATTATATTATTTAAAAGCCCTTGCTACTTATACTGTGTTTAGGCTAACTGAGACAAAATTATGTCATTAACGACTCACCGTCATGTCGTTCCAAACCCGTAAGACCTCCGTTCATGTTCAGAACACAGTTTAAGATATTTTAGATTTAGTCCGAGAGCTTTCTGTCCCTCCATTGAAAATGTATGTACGGTATACTGTCCATGTCCAGAAAGGTAATAAAAACATCATCAAAGTAGTCCATGTGACATCAGAGGGTCTGTTAGAATTTATTGTAGCATCGAAAATACATTTTGGTCCAAAAATAGCAAAAACTACGACTTTATTCAGTATTGTCTTCTCTTCCGGGTCTGTTGTGAGTGCGGGGGCGGGACAGATGGGGTTGGGTTTGGGGCGGGTCAGAGGCAAGTTAAATACAGTAAGTAAATACATAATACATAATTATTAATAAGAATTATTGTGATAATAATGAGACTTATTCATGTTTCTTTTTTCTTTATCTTTATTATAACAAATTTTATATTACATAAAAGGAAACAATGTGGTGCACGTAGAACATGTAACAAGAAATTTCATGTACTTGAATTACATGGAAACACCTTCATGTTAAATACATGAGGTAAAGTACTTCATGTATTTAACATGAAGGCGGTTCTTGAACCGGTTCTTGACTAGAGAACGTGTCAATCTTTCGTTCGTTATCTGGCTCGGCTCGGTGTTCATCTTCAGTTCTCTCTTCACAGCAGTTCAGTCAGTGTACTGTTTGAGTAAATGAATTACTCCGGGATCTTGGTTTGTTTTAACTCAGAGGGAGTGTCAGCCACATTAAAAAAGTTAACAGCTTAAGTCATTTGTGGATTAATGCTTATTGTAGATGCGAACCGTTTCAAACGATTCAGTTTGAATTGTTGAACTTGTTCAAGAAGAACCGGTTACATCGAGTGATTCGTTCGCGAACTGGATATCACTAAACTGCAGTGCTGTGAACGCACTCACAACAGACCCGGAAGAGAAGACAATGCTGAATAAAGTCGTAGTTTTTGCTATTTTTGGACCAAAATGTATTTTCGATGCTTCAATAAATTCTAACGGACCCTCTGATGTCACATGGACTACTTTGATGATGTTTTTATTACCTTTCTGGACGTGGACAGTATACCGTACATACATTTTCAATGGAGGGACAGAAAGCTCTCGGACTAAATCTAAAATATCTTAAACTGTGTTCCGAAGATGAAAGGAGGTCTTACGGGTTTGGAACGACATGAGGGTGAGTCATTAATGACATAATTTTCATTTTTGGGTGAACTAACCCTTTAAGCCCCTTCCTCTCATAGGCATACAGGCAAAGGCAGGAGAAAATACTTTCAGCTGAATAACACCATTCTCACACACACAATCTATGTGTGACGACTTTGTGTGTGTGTGTGTGTACTGTACTTCAATTCAATCAGATGTCATGAAGTCTTTGGTGGATAGCTGAAGGTGATTGCTGATAGGCTGTGTCCCAATCAGTGGCGCCTGCACAATCCAATCACGTTTGAGAGGGAAACAACAAATTTCAGAGATTTTTATTTTTTGACGTCGCACAATTTTTTTATCGCATAGGCGTTTCGTCCACACGGAATCCGGCGTTTTGGAAGAGTGAAACCGATGTTTCTTGAAACCGGGTCCCAGGGTGGATACATTTGAAAACGCCGCCTTTGCGTTTTCGTCTGGACCCGTATATTTTCTGAAATGAAGAAGTCATCAGCCCACGTCTCGCCCTAATCAGACACCGCTACGTCACGTAATAGCAACAAAAACATGAACAAAACTGAACGATTGTCCTTTTATTAACTAACATTAACACAGATTAATAAATGTATTGTTCCATGTTCGTTTGTGTACCACGCGCAAGGTTTATGCGCATAGTCCAAGTCTTCTTCTTCCTTTTTATTGTATCTCTGTGGCAGAATTACAGCGCCACATGCTGGTCTGGCATGTATACTACATTGTTGTGTGGTTTCGTGTGGACGCGGATATTTCTTGAGACGAGGAAAAAAAAGATCGGATTGGGGTAAGCTCCGTCTCCATGTGGACGGGGCCGAAGAAGTAACAGGTACTTACAGTTATGGATAGAAATGTAGCGGAGTAAAGAGTACAATATTTGCCTCTCAGATGTACTTGAGTAAAGTCATGAGTACTCCCCAAAAATGATACTCGAGTAAAGTACAGATCCCTCAAAATTGTACTTAAGTACTGTACTCAAGTAAATGTACTCCGTTACTGTCCTGCTCTGCCAAATACCCACACTTGCCATATTTGTACATTTCCTTTATTTGCCCCAAGTGAGCATGAAGACCACAGGTGTGTGTTGAACTTTTCATTACCTGATGGCCGTGGTTCCCAATCCTGGTCCTGGAGAGCCCCCAACACTGCATGCTTTTGGTATCTCTCTTATCTGACACACACTTTTGAAGCCTTGGAGTCTTCACTGATGAGCTGATGAGTTGAATCAGGTGTGTTTGAATAGGGAGACATCTCAAATGTGCAGTGTTGGGGTTCTCCAGGACTAGGATTGGGAACCACTGCCTTATAGGACACACTTAAGTGTTTACAGAGATTTTTTTTTTTTTTCAACTTTACATTTTAAAATAAACTTCTAAACGTCTGTTCAGTAGACCCTATTAAAGATGACAATTTAATTTGTGGTGCTTCTAATTAAGTGATAAAAAGCAGTCGCAAATGATGTACAAAATAAATATACTTTTCTGTGCACCAAGAAAACGTGCAACACTTTGTTTTACTACCAAATTATTCTCAATATCTAATTATTATTATTAATATTTCACATACATTGGAAAGGTTTCCCTGACCTCTCGTGAGATCTCGGCAACAACGATTAATTCCAAAACATGATGCATGATGGGATACACTAAGCGTTGTATAGCGCTCCGGAGCAGTATTGGAGATAGTGTGGGTTTAGTGTGTGTTAAAGGCACTGCGCTTTGGCATTATTAAGACCGGGGACAGTCTTGTGTCACGTACACACGCTCTCAAGTGGCTAAGACCGCAAGTGTGGGTATTAGAACAGGGTAAAAGTCTTTAAAATGATCCCTAAATACAGTCACACATCAAAGTCTTAATAATTCAGTAATTCAGTTTAACACTTGTATGATATTGTACAAGCCCCAGGACCGTCTCATCTGACACTATCACAATATTGCTAAAGCAGTCAGATGCCCCACACAGTCAGAAAGTTTATATTGTCCATTGGCTTCTTAATAAATTACTTCAAATAAGCCCCATCAGTTCATGTTCCAACTATACATGATATCTCTCTGCACCTCTGCATTTATGTTTTCATGAGTGAAAATGCTAGTTTGATGTGTCACGTGATATATCAAATCTTTGAGTAATTTGTCAGAACCAGATCAGTTACACTACTGATAACAGTCCTGTTCGCATGTATTCATTTTTAAACGAATTCATATGAATATAGCTTCCTATTAATGACTCGCTTTTAATAATGGATGCATTTAACATTTAATTATACAGCATCTTTGCAGAGGCTGCTTTCATGGTCTAAAAAAAACACACAAAAAAAAAAAAAAAAAAACACAGTAATGTATAAGTTGTAATGTAATGTAATAATATTTCCTTCCTTTCTGTCTTACAGGATTGTTTGCAGATGCTGTCCTTCTTTTCAGGTCTACAGCTCTTTTAAGAGCCAACCCTCACAAACCTTCCTAAAAACTAAAAGAGCTATTACTGAGTCTCAGCTAATTTTGCTATGATCAACCCTTCCCAGGTATATTTGTTTAGAATTTTTTTGAATCAAGATTTACTCATTAAAAACTCTGGTCCGAATCTTATTTTAAATTAATTTAATTATATGTTTAATGAGCAATATTAATTGCACACAGAGTAAGTAGAGATTATCTTGTTTTACAGAAGGGAAGGAAGACCAAGGAAATTATTTGCTCAGGATGAGGAATAAAGATGGCCATCTTGTGCCCAAACGAAGACAGAAAGTCCACTGGTATGTGTGTATTGAAGCAATGCTGTGTTATGTGTTACAGCACTTTATGATAATCTCTCACAGGACTGTTCATGTCAGCCATGATTATTCTTTCTAATATGTTTTTTTTTTTTTTTGATACAACTATTACAATTTTAGCATGTTAGCAAAGTGCGACTGGAACATTTTTAATCTTAAGTTTTTAAAAACCACACCACCTGTTTTCTTAAATAAAAGCATACACTTTTTATAAAAGTGGTTTACATTATTTCATTGTTTTGTAAATGTTGTGTTATAAATTGTGGATTGATAGTTGATTGGTTTGAAGCAAGGCCTTACACTGCACAGACTAAAACATTTGTGAGAGAAGTCATGATCTTTGGAGAAAGATTCTAGAAGAAAAAGACATATTTACTGCAACAAAAGATGAATTCTAGAGTCTCTGAGAACTACACATGCTAATGGAGTCTCATGAGCAAGTCCTTTGCCTATGTAACTTTTTCTTAATTCTTGCATAATGAATTTTTTTATTGCACAGTTTTACTTTGTACAGATGATCTCATCAGCCAAATGAGGGGTTTTGACAAAGTGATGCTCTTGAAAGGAGTGAAAGAAGAGGATGTGGTAAATTGTCTTCAGAGAAAAAGCTTCTCAAAAGGTCTTAAAACAGCCTGAAGAATGGTATGTGTACAGTACTTTAAGGGTCATAGTTGGTCACCCTGCTAAAATCACGCAGAACATTAAACTGTCTGACTGTCCATTAAACAACTTCATCTGAATTGTTTGTGTTTTTTGTTTTACTTTGACCAGTTCTGGGATATGTCTGAAAATGGGATGTTAGGACTGAGAGATCCTCTTTCTGAGAAAACGCAACACCACATCAGTGCTAGATATCAACCACAAAGTGTTTCCAGACACGAGAGAAGGTCACGATGGGGAAATGAAACCAGTTTAGATGTGATGATAAGAAATCATTATTTTCTGAAACAGTATCAAATGTCTTATATGTATCACATGATCTGTATCACAGTTTACTGGATGGGATTGTGTGACTTTGAAGAAAATTTGATCAGTCATCTGTGTGAACTGATTAATAAATGATGTTAATGAATTTTTGATGATCCATTATTATTTTCTTTGAATCTTATTTGTTTTGATGTTACTTTATCAACTTTATATTTATGCGTCAATAAAATGAATATGGTGAATATTGTGTATTGAAAGTTCTTGGTAAATTCATAATTTTACTAGGTAGGCTCATATGTGTTTATTTTATACTTGAAAAACTACATATTATTAATCACCGGGATTATTTTTTACTTAAGACATAAACATTTTTGATCATATTAATGACATCTGGAACAACAATACACCAGAAAGTTATTATTGTATATATTTAGTAACAAATATGCCATTTTTTTGTGAAATAAAGGGAGTTACAAGATGAATTATTTTGTATTACAAGATGGTGCCATGGGCTTTATTGCTACAAACACTTAAGGAATAACTGAGAATGTAGCAGGAATGATCAACGTGGATCTTGTACTGCATTACCAAGAGCATGCACATTACTGATGTCCAGCACATGAGGAGCAGGATAAGGAGGTGAGGACGACATTTTTTACACTGATTTTTGCTATTTAGTCTAAGAATAGAAAAGGGTGGATTGTGAAAACTGTCAGATATAAATGTGACTCAGCTCAGTTTGTTGTCCATGATGAGGAGAATGCATATATGTAGGTTTTACTGCCCTTCTACCTCCAGGGGCCCAGTAGCACCCCCTGGAAGAGCCAAAAACTGCACATTTCAAATGGCTGTAAATCAGAGTCCAATTAACATATCAAAGAGAAAATCGTCAGGATTACTACTTATGCTATGCTGATAAAATAATGTTGGGCACAGTTTTCAGAAATAAATAGAAAGGTGGCATAAAGGCATTTTAAATATTGCTTACTCTAAAATACCAAATTTCAGCCTGCCTCTCAAATATATCATAGAGGTTTACACAATGAACATATTTAGATATCCAGTTTTCCATTAAATATATTATTTCATTTCGTTAATAAAAGTTTTAAACTACATTACCCACAAGCCTCTGTCATTCTGCAATTGTTTGTTTTTATCAGAGTAACTGATACTGTTACCTGCTGATGTTACTTATTTCCTTATTAATAATTTATTTATTGGTGATGTAGTTTGTTAGTTTATGAAGATTGATAGTTAAAGGCAGTTCATCATTGAATTCAGTGATGTCATCATGCAGCTCAGTTCAGTTTACATAGTATCTGTGCAATAATTTGCAATCAAGTCAACGATATCACTGTAAATGAAGTGTCCCCAACTAAGCAAGCCAGAGGCGACAGCGGCAAGGAACCAAAACTCCATCAGTGACAGAATGGAGAAAAACCTTGGGAGAAACCAGGCTCAGTCGGGGGGCCAGTTCTCCTCTGACCAGACGAAACCAGCAGTTCAATTCAGGCTGCAGCAAAGTCAGATTGTGCAGAAGAATCATCTGTTTCCTGTGGTCTTGTCCCGGTGGTCGTCTGAGACAAGGTCTTTACAGGGGATCTGTCTCTGGGAGTCTAGTTGTCCTGGTCTCCGCTGTCTTTCAGGGCTGTAGAGGTCCTTTCTAGGTGCTGACCCACCATCTGGTCTGGATACGTACTGGATCCGGATTGTCCGAACAATGGAAGAAAGATAAAGTGTTAAGGAAAACAAACACCTGCTACATAAAAATGCAGAAATATACCTTTGACAATAGCATGATTCACTTCATGACTGGAACTATAGGGGATGGCTGTGCATGAATATGTCCTTTACTAAAACTCCTGATGAGAACTGATGTTTTTTTATGATAAAAGCATTAGGAAGACACCAAGTAAAGTTTACTGTATGAAGCTTGAAAAAGAGAACACAATGCTTTATCAATACGAAAATACTATTTTTAACTATTGTTGTGATTACTGGTTCGTTATACAGTATATGTATTGCTGGAAGGTCAAAATGTATTCATTATAAGCTTAATTAAAACAAAGTTGCATCTTCTGCAAAAATCAAACCACTGCAAAGTCTAAACACTGATCCAGGGACCATTTCTGTGTGTGTGTGTGTGTGGGGGGGGGGGGGGGGGGGGGGGGGTGAGTCCTTGTGCATGATGGAGAAGTACAGTGTTATCTGCAAACAATCCTGTAAGACAGAGAGAAAGGAAATATTATTACATTACATTACATGCAACTTATACATTACTGTGTGTGGGGGGGGGGGGGGGTTTAGACCATGAAAGCAGCCTCTGCAAAGATGCTGTATAATTAAATGTTAAATGCATCCATTATTAAAAGCAAGTCATTAATAGCAAGCTATATTCATATGAATTCATTTAAAAATGAATACATGCGAACAGGACTGTTATCAGTAGTGTAACTGATCTGGTTCTGACAAATTACTCAAAGATCTGATATATCACGTGACACATCAAACTAGCATTTGTACTCGTGGAAACATAAATGCAGAGGTGCAGAGAGATATCATGTATAGTTGGAACATGAACTGATGGGGCTTATTTGAAGTAATTTATTAAGAAGCCAATGGACAATATAAACTTTCTGACTGTGTGGGGCATCTGACAGCGCAAATGATTTAGCAATATTGTGATAGTGTCAGATGAGACGGTCCTGGGGCTTGTACAATATCATACAAGTGTTAAATTGAATTACTGAATTATTAAGACTTTGATGTGTGACTGTATTTAGGGATCATTTTAAAGACTTTTACCCTGTTCTAATACCCACACTTGCGTTCTTAGCCACTTGAGAGCGTGTGTACGTGTGAATTCGGGGGACTGTCCCCCGGTCTTAGTAATGTCAAAGCGCAGTGCCTTTAACACACACTAAACCCACACTATCTCCAATACTGCTCCGGAGCGCTATACAACGCTTAGTGTATCCCATCATGCATCATGTTTTGGAATTAATCGTGAGACTTTTTGCCGAGATCTCACGAGAGGTCAGGGAAACCTTTCCAATGTATGTGAAATATTAATAATAATTAGATATTGAGAATAATTTGGTAGTAAAACAGTGTTGCACGTTTTCTTGGTGCACAGAAAAGTATAATTATTTTGTACATCATTTGCGACTGCTTTTTATCACTTAATTAGAAGCCCCAGAAAAAAAGAAAAGAAAAAAAAAAAAAAAAAAAAAAAAAAAAAAAAAAAAAAAAAACAAATTAAATTGTCATCTTTAATAGGGTCTACTGAACAGACGTTTAGAAGTTTATTTTAAAATGCAAAGTTGAAACTAAAAAAAAAAAAAAAAAAAATCTCTGTAAACACTTAAGTGTGTCCCATAAGGCAGTGGTACCCAATCCTGGTCCTGGAGAACCCCCAACCCCTCAACTCATCAGCTCATCAGTGAAGACTCCAAGGCTTCAAAAGTGTGTGTCAGATAAGAGAGACACCAAAAGCATGCAGTGTTGGGGGCTCTCCAGGTCCAGGATTGGGAACCACGGCCATCAGGTAATGAAAAGTTCAACACACACCTGTGGTCTTCATGCTCACTTGGGCCAAATAAAGGAAATGTGCAAATATGGCAAGTGTGGGTATTTGGACAGTGCAACAGTTTAAGAAACAACAAATGCTGTGCAAATTCTAACAGCAGGAATGTTTGATAAAAGGGACAAACTATCACAGACTGCCTCCGCAGCTTTCTGTCTTCTCCATTTCTGAAGGAATACCTCTCCACAAACACCACTGGGTTGACTGCTTCCTTTATTTCTTTTTTTTTAGATAAAATAAATAATAATAAATAAAAGGGGAGGGGAGATAAAATTAGATTTTTTTTTATACAGAATATTAATAATTTTATGTGAGCAAAATATTTATGATATAAACTGTTATTGATGTGCAAGATGGGAAAAAATACGTGTCCTTTATTTATTTATTTACTTTTTTTTTGGATTTACATTAAAAGGTATTAAAGCATGGTAGAGTAAATGTTATTACTGTGATATCTGTCATATAAAAGCACATCAAAACACTACCATTACAGTTGTACAACCAAAGTTAGTTTGGTGATTATTGTGCTATTACTATACCATAGTAAATCTAGTTACTGTGGTAAAAACATGGTAAATGTCCTGTTTACTGGTTTAACTACAAATGCAATTTGGTACTATTGTAAGTGTCCGTTGTCCCAAAAAAATACCTAAAAACTTAAGGTGTGGGTCCCATAAGGCAGTTGGTACCCCCCAATTGCCTGGCTCCACCTTGAGAAACCCCCCCAAAACCCCCCTCAAAAAACTTCATGTCAGCCTCATCAGTTGAAGACTCCAAGGCTTCAAAAAAGTGTGTGTCAGGATAAAAGAGAGGACACCCAAAAAGCATGCAGTGTGTGGGGGGGGGCTCTCCAGGTCCCAGGATTGGGAACCACGGCCATCATTCAGCATAATGAAAAGCTCGACACACACCTGTGGTCTTCATGCTCACTTGGGCCAAATAAAGGAAATGTGCAAATATGGCAAGTGTGGGTATTTGGACAGCAGTGCAACAGTGTTAAGAAACAACAACAAATGCGCTGTGCAAATTCTACAACATCAGGAATGTTTGATAAAAGGGACAAACTATCACAGACGGACTGCCTCCGCAGCTTTCTGTCTTCTCCATTTCTGAAGGAATACCTCTCCACAAACACCACTGGGTTGACTGCTTCCTTTATGTCTTTTCAGCTAAAAAAAATAAAAATAATAAAAAAAAGGGGAGAGAAAATAAAATAGAATTTTATACAGAATATTAATAATTTTATGTGAGCAAAATATTTATGATATAAACTGATATGAATGCACTGCAAGATGGGAAAAAATACGTGTCCTTTATTTATTTATTTACTTTTTTTTTGGATTTACATTAAAAGGTATTAAAGCATGGTAGAGTAAATGTTATTACTGTGATATCTGTCATATAAAAGCACATCAAAAACACTACCATTACAGTGGTACAACCATAGTTAGTTTGGTGATTATTGTGCTATTACTATACCATAGTAAAACTACAGTTACTGTGGTAAAAACATGGTAAATGTCCGGTTTACTGAATTTTAACTTCAAATTTAATTTGTTACTATTGTTAAGTGTCGTTGTCACCATGATTTTACTACAAATACAACTTACATCTTTGAACCTGATATGAATATAAAACGGATCCAAGGTCTATGGCACTTCACGTGACAGATAGAGTTATATTTTATGCAGCCTATGGTACTGACACCAAAAGTTTCCCACTGAAAGCAATGTATGTCCTTACAAAGGGGCACCTTTGGCGTCTTCATAGTGACGCTCTAGGCGCTTGATCATGCTTCAGTTTTTGACGCCTTGGGAGTGAGAATGGATTGGAATAAACTAAGGTAAGTAACTATTTCTATAAAATTCCCTAAATCTGCATGAGCAGTGAAAGCTAAGAGAGGAAGTAATACACACACACACCTGTTGTTTTCACAATTCAAGTTACTAAAGTACAGAAGTAATGATACCAAAGTGCTAACATATAATTTTAGCTGTCTTGGGTTTTCTTTTTTCTCCCATATGCATGTATTTTTTGAGGAAGAGAAACTTTTTGGTTGGATACTTTGACGATCCTACTGCAGGGATCTGTATGAACTTAAACCTTAACCCAGATGTCACTTAGGTTATATATGCTCAAGAAATCAGCTTGGACATTTTGCTAAATAAATGCTCTCTTAAAGTGCAAAAAAGCAATTTGTGACAGATGTTAACATCGGAAGAACATTTCTGTTTCACAAAAGGTTCTTCGTGGTGAAAGAAGGTTCTTCAGATTATAAAAAGGTAAGAAAGAGATGTTTTTTTAAAAGAACCTTTGACTGAAAAACTGCATAAGCCTTGGTCTTTGTCACACTCTCAAACATTACTGGAAAGTATGCTTGAACACAAGCAGAAAACCAAAAGGAATGTATAGACACTAAAACATTTCTTTTCAGGCTCACATGTTCTGAAGTTTCATGTCTACAACATGCTATGACAAAAATTACATGTGAATATCCATTTTGGCTGATAAGTTTCTAGCACAGAGGTGCAAACTCAAGTGTCTGGGCTGTTTTATCTAATGAATAAGTATGTGTTTGAACTGTATTTGTTGAAATGTATTGAAATAAAAAGCATAGTATATCAATGTATTAATTAAATTAATTAATTTAGTCTTTGTTATTAGTATTTGTAATGATAATTTAATTTTTATTCATTAGCACAGCATTATTATTTTATCATTTTTTTTATAAAACTGCAAAACTAAAAGAATCATATGAATGTGTATGTGTGTGTGTGTGTGTGTGTGTGTGTGTGTGTGTGTGTGTATATATATATATATATATATATATATATATATATATATATATATATATATTGCTTTTATGCATTTATTCAATGTGTCATTACATAACTTGAAGATTTAAAATTTTTAACAACAACAACAACAACAACAATAATAACTGAAATAGTCATTCATTAGTATTCATTAGCATTATTATTGTATTCCACATTTCTTCCTTTTTATTTCAAGGCAGAGAAGGACATTCATTATAAAATACTATTCATATTTATTAATATCAATATAATAATATGAATATAATAATATTATAAATATTAATATTAATTCATATTTATAATATGGATATTTAGTCCAGCAAATCAGAGTTGTTGTTTAAAAAATATTTTGTTGTCATACTATATAACAAGAAAGTCATAAAACAGCTCAGTTGTATTAATTGTAAGAAAACTTTGCACACACATGTCTGGTTTACTATCCTTGTGAGGACTCTTCATAGGCGTAATGGTTTTTATACTGTACAAACCATATATTACATTGCACTACACCTAAATACACCCCTCACAGAAAACTTTCAGTATTTTTACATTCTCAAAAAAACAAAACAAAACAAAAAAACTCATTCTGTATGATTTCTAAGCTTGTTTCCCAATGGGGACCTCAGTTTACACCCCCACGGTGACACGAGTCCCCATGAGTCAGTGTGTATTCAGGTTTAAGTCCCCACAAACATGTACAGGTGTACACACACACACACACACACACACACTATATTCATTACTGTAGTAAAATATTGGTGATATTCATAAATAGCTTGAAAATTTTAAGATTTTGTGAAAAATGGTACAATTATTTTTAAAATAAAAGTGATGTATTAACATGAATATCACATTTCTACCTGGGATATGTTTTAACCTAGATTTTTTTTTTTTTAATTCGCAGTTATTATTGTATAAACAAGGATAATTCACATTAAATATCAAGCCAGTTTTATACATTATCAAATATTATAGTATATCTAACTATAGTAATATTAGGATATACAAGTTTCATAGTCTCTAATTAACTGAGAGACAATATGGTAGACTTTCACTTCTGCATTGACATAAATATTAGCCTAAAATCTTCATATTAAAAGAAAGAAAAAAAAAACTGTCGCCCATATGAACAGCCTCATGTATGTATGTATGTATGTATGTATGTATGTATGTTTGTATGTACATGTGACCCTGGACCACAGAAACTTTTTTAAGTGTCAATTTTTCAAAATTAAGATTTATACATCATCTGAAAGCTGAATAAATAAGCTTTTCATTGATGTATGGTTTGTACAATAGGACAATAATCGGCAATACATAGCAATAGCAATAGCAATACATATTACTAATCAAAAATTAAGTTTTTATATATTTACAGTAGGAAATTTACAAAATATCTTCAAGGAACATGATCTTTACTTAAAGAAAAATCTATAATTTTGACCCATACAATGTATTTTTGGCTATTGCTACAAATATACCCCAGCGACCTAAGACTGGTCTTGTGATTCAGGGTCATATATATATATGTATATATATGTATGTATATACAGTGGGTACAGAAAGTATTCAGACCCCCTTACATTTTCACTCTTTGTTATATTGCAGCCATTTGCTAAAATCATTTAAGTTATTTTTTTTCCTCATTAATGTACACACAGCACCCCATATTGAGAGAAAAACACAGAATTGTTGACATTTTTGCAGATTTATTAAAAAAGAAAAACTGAAATATCACATAGTCCTAAGTATTCAGACCCTTTGCTGTGACACTCATATATTTAACTCAGGTGCTGTCCATTTCTTCTGATCATCCTTGAGATGGTTCTACACCTTCACTTGAGTCCAGCTGTGTTTGATTATACTGATTGGACTTGATTAGGAAAGCCACAAACCTGTCTATATAAGACCTTACAGCTCACAGTGCATGTCAAAGAATCATGAGGTCAAAGGAACTGCCTGAAGAGCTCAGAGACAGAATTGTGGCAAGGCACAGATCTGGCCAAGGTTACAAAAAAATGTCTGCTGCACTTAAGGTTCCTAAGAGCACAGTGGCCCTCCCATAATCCTTAAAATGGAAGACGTTTGGGACGACCAGAACCCTTCCTAGAGCTGGCCGTCCGGGCAAAACTGAGCCATCAGGGTAGAAGAGCCTTGGTTAGAGAGGTAAAAGAAGAACCCAAAGATCACTGTGGCTGAGCTCCAGAGATGCAGTCGGGGAGATGGGGAGAAAGTTGTAGAAAGTCAACCATCACTGCAGCCCTCCCGCAGTCGGGGCTTTATGGCAGAGTGGCCCGACGGAAGCCTCTCCTCAGTGCAAGACACATGAAAAAACACCTGAAGGACTCCAAGATGGTGAGAAATAAGATTCTCTGGTCTGATGAGACCAAGATAGAACTTTCGGCCTTAATTCTAAGCGGTATGTGTGGAGAGGAGGGAAAACCAGGCACTGCTCATCACCTTTCCAGTGCAGTCCCAACAGTGAAGCATGGTGGTGGCAGCATCATGCTGTGGGGTGTTTTTCAGCTGCAGGGACAGGACGACTGGTTGCAATCGAGGGAAAGATGAATGCGGCCAAGTACAGGGATATCCTGGATGAAAACCTTCTCCAGAGTGCTCAGGACCTCAGACTGGGCTGAAGGTTCACCTTTCAACAAGACAATGACCCTAAGCACACAGCTAAAATAATGAAGGAGAGGCTCCACAACAACTCCATGACTGTTCTTGAATGGCCCAGCCAGAGCCCTGACTTAAACCCAATTGAGCATCTCTGGAGAGACCTGAAAATGGCTGTCCACCAACGTTTACCACCCAACCTGACAGAACTGGAGAGGATCTGCAAGGAGGAATGGCAGAGGATCCCCAAATCCAGGTGTGAAAAACTTGTTGCATCTTTCCCAAAAAGACTCTATATTAGATCAAAAGGGTGCTTCTACTAAATGCTGAGCAAAGGGTCTGAATACTTAGGACCATGTGATATTTCAGTTTTTCTTTTTTAATAAATCTGCAAAAATGTAAAAAGTTCTGTGTTTTATTTTCTTTTGTGTTTAAATTCATACAGGTTTGGAACAACAGAGTAAATGATGAAAAAAAGTCAACAGTGGCTGCAATATAACAAAAGAGTTGTTGAAAAAATTTAAGGGGGTCTAAATACTTTCCGTACCCACTGTGTATATATATATATATATATATATATATATATTTACATGTTAGTTACTCTGATGTTATGTCATTAAAGTCTTGACATTTTTAACTTATTGGTGTATTATTGTGTCACTCCACACTGGTCAATGTCAGGCCTATAACTACAGTCAGTGTTTCAGTGTTTCTTCCTGTAGAATTATCATACACACACCCAAGGAGAATTTGATGACAAAACCAGTGAAAATTCGTGGCATCAGGGAGTAAAATACAATGTGACCTGCCTTAGTGAGGTCTGACATGATTAAATACACAGCGAGCGTGATTTCACCAAGTACAACATGATCCTGGAACAACATTCCAATCAACCAATCAGAATTGAGACATAACTTTTCAGGAAGTATCTGTTTTAGGCTTACAATCAGGGTTAGGTGCTTCTACACCCTTGTTAATTAGCTATCATTTCCACTGATTTTAGGAATATACTGTTTTATGGGTAGGGTTAGGTTTAGGGGTAGGGATTGGGTTAAGTCTATATTTTTGGACAATAATGTTGATCCAGGATCATCAAAAGATGTTGATCCAGGAACATGTCTTACTGGGCAAAATCAAAAACTCATTTACCATCATGTATCATGAGGAATTTGCTCATGAACTAGCTTCTGAACAGCAGCAGTGTGTGATGAGATGCTATGAGCTCACAGTTTAGTAAGTTTTTATTCAAAAGCCTGATAATACTTTTATAAACTTATTATAAACATGGTAAAGTCCAGCAAGCGCTAAACATTTCTTGAAGCTTTGTTATATTTTGCTTGTCAGGTGATTTTGAACTTAACACACAGACTTCAGATTAGTTTCTGTTCTTCTGTGACTATAAAATGCTGATGATGCCCGGAATAAAGTGTGAAACCAAGCAACACCAAATCATGTGACAATATTCTTCTTGTATAAGCAGACAGGATATGACACGCTGCTATACTTTGTCCATTTTCAGCTCATCTGTCTTAAAAAGACCACACATTAAAAACGCACCACTTCCATCATTTATACGACTGAGGGAAAGCCACTCAAAAATGTCTGAGAATATTTACGGCAATGTAAACACTGACAGAACATGGGATATGGACAGACGCACCAAGGCAAACCATACACCTCAACACACAGGTAAAATACAAGCAAACTTTAATTTTATTGGGTGTAGAAATTAAGAAATATTTATCTTTATACATGCCACTTTCAGGAAGTGATTCAGTGCAGATCAGAAGCTCCAGAGCAGCTGCAGTGTGTTTGTTGCTGCTGTGTGTTTTTCTGCTGACTGCAGTCATAGTGCTGTGTGTCCACGTCCATACAAAGAACACAAACCACAGAGAAGAGAGACACAAACTACTAACCAAGATTAACAACCTCACAGAACAGAGTGACCTGCTTCTAACCAAGTACATAAACATGACAAATGAAAGGAATGGATTATTAATCAAGAATGACAACCTGACTGAAAAAAGAGACCTGCTTCTAACCAAGTACATAAACATGACAAATGAAAGGAATGGATTATTAATCAAGAATGACAACCTGACTAAACAAAGAGACCAGTTCAATCAAGAGAGGAATCAACTGCAGAAGATTCTCAATGAAACAGGTGATCTTTGAACTGCAACTAAGCAATATGCTGTTACTAAAAACAAGTTTCATCATTCACTGTACTCTAGGTGGGAAATAATGAGCTAATAACTGAACTAGCTGTGTTTACAGGTGGATGGTTCCACTCTGACTTCAGCTTTTACTTCATGTCCTCAATGAAGAAGAGCTGGGATGAGAGCAGAAGATACTGTACAGAGAGAGGAGCAGATCTGATCATCATAAACAGCAGAGAGAAACAAGTGAGTGAGAGATACTGTGGTGTGTTTGTGGTGTCAGATGAAATGTGTTCCATTGTCGGTTAATGATATAAACATGTAATTGCTTAATCTATTTAGGATTTTGTTACAAAAATTACTGATAAAAGAGAATTCTGGATTGGTGTGACTGACATCGTGGAAGAGGGCACATGGAAATGGGTTGATGGCACCAGCGTGACCTCTGGGTGAGAAATCACTGAACTGATTATTATGTAATAAATGATTCTCACAGTCAGGATCATATCACGCAGAAAGCCGCTCTAAACATCTAATGCTGATCTGCTGTTGCAGGTTCTGGGCATCCAGTGGACACATAAGAGAGCCAAATGGAGGAAAACTAGAGAATTGTGCTGTGACTTATTTAAAAAAGAACCCTGAATTGATAGGGTGGATTGATGTTAATTGCAATGGTGCTTATCAATGGATCTGTGAGAAGAGTAGTTGGTTCTAAGAACAGCACATGCTTTTTATGGTTTTAATTGTTTTTATGTGTTTAGCTGAAATAAGATGTTTAGTTAAAATTAGTTAAAAAAATTTTTAATTGCTTGTTTGTTTTCAAGTTTTAGTTTTAGCTAATGATAATAACCTTGTTAAAACACATCTTAACCAGCAAATCAAGGACTTCGGGATCACTAGAAGATTCCAGGCAGGTGAGTTACAGATCAAGTCTTCAGGACTGAACACTCCTGGTCTAGAAGTAATACCTGTTAACGCCTGTACATGTATTCATTTGTAGTCACTTCCTAAAAACTGTTGTATTTTGCAACAAAGAAAAATAAATATAAATAAATAAATAAATAAAATTCATACTATTCAACTATTCCTACATATGTGGCTTACCATTATTTAGATGTTTGCTTTTTTTGAAAGCTAAACCCCAGATTGCTTTACTTTATTTATATTTAGCATGCTGTTTACATGTTACCATTATGTTATTTTCATTATTAAAGATGATGAATGGCTCCACATCACTGGTCATTGTCAGTCCTGTAGCTCCAGTAAGAATTTGAAGGGTTTCTTAAGAATCAAAAACACATCTGTAGAGGATTTGATCTCTTGCAGCACACTGTGACCTGCTTTAGAGACATGATTAAATACATGGAATAACAGAGGAATTGAAGCTCCAGAGCAGCTACAGTGAGTTTGTTGTGTTCCTCTCATGCAATGGTGTGAATAAATTTTGTGAATTTTAATTTCATGCAGGCTTTAAAAGTCACATTGAAAGAAGTCACTTACTCTAGTTTTGTTAAAGCAAAAAATTATTTTAGCTTCTTTAAGAGTTGCATGTCATGTGACTTGGGGCTTCACACACTGTCCTCAGATCAGTGAAACCACAAGGTGACCACTACAATACACTGATGGAGCATGAGATATGGACAGACGCAGCAAGAGAAACCAAACACCTTGACACAAATACAAGCAACACAACTTTAGGAGACTGAGAAAATGGTTAAAATTTAGTTTAGGGATCAATTCTTAATATTAACTATTTTACTATGGCTGTTACCTTACTAATTAACTAGTAAGTTTAATTATTAACTAACTACCTAACTAATTATTAATAAGCAGCAAATTAGGAGTTTATTTATTGAGGCAGAAGTCGTAGTTAATATTTACATCACATTTAGGGGATTTAACAGAAGCTTTTATCCAAATTGACTTATAAATGAGGACAATAGAAGCAATCAAAAACCAACAAAAGAGCAACAAGTGTTGGGATAAGTCTCAGTTAGCCTGACACAGTAATAGTTCAAAGTGAGAACTGGTCCCCAAACTAATGTATGACCAAGAACATATTTATATTTTATATTAATATATTTATATAATATTATTATTTATATAATAATATTAATATAATATTTATATCTGTCATATGGAAATTATTCAGTAAAGATCAGAAGCTCCAGAGCAGCTGTAGTGAATACTGGATGGTTATACTCTAACCTCACTTTTACCTTATTTCCTTCAGTTACTGTACAGAGAAGATCTGATCATCATAAACAACAGAGAGAAACAAGTGAGTGAAAGAGGGCGGAATAAAAAAGTAGGCCTTTTTGGAAAGTGGCATGTCTGGTTTATTCTATTGGGAGTCTGCAAAAAAGATTTCTCATGGAAATGAATTCTGGATTGGTTGGACTGACAGTTGATGTGGAGGGTGCATGGAAATGGGTTGATGGGTGGGGGTCTGTCTGGGTGAGAAATCATTGAACTGATTATTATGTAATAATAATGTTAATAATGCTAATGCTAATAATAATAATAATAATAATAATAACAACAACAATGCTAATTTTAGATGACCTTTTATATGTATTAAATAATAAAACTATAATCTATAATAATCTATAATAATCTATAATAACATTTATTAACAACTTATTTCATATTTTCGCCAAACCTTCTTGCATAAGACAAGCACCTGCTATTCTGGCCAAATTAAAGATACGTTGTGTGTGAATTTGCACATTATTATAATGTAAGCATCATTAGACCCCCTGTGTTTAATAACAATTATAATAACAATAATAATAATAAAATATAGATTTTATGCAGAGAGTTGTGTGCTTAGCAGAGCGCATCTCAGGGTCTGCTCTCCCCTTGCTGCAGGACATCTACCCCAAACGCTGCAAAAACAGAGCTGTTAAAATCATCAAGGACTCAAACCACCCAATGGCCTTTTCACTTTGCTACCATGTGGTAAGTGCTTCCTGAGAGACTTAGGAGGAGTTTCTTCCCCCAGGCCATCAGGCTCCTAAACTCAAAACCAGCCTCTTAACATCTACAGTACATGTCTCCACTTAATAATCACTTAATCAGTAAGATATTCATCATTCCCTACCTCATATTGACCTATTGACAGTGTCACAACCTGTTTGCACATTCGTGTATCTTAATATTTAAGACTACAGTATATTTTCATGCACATTTTATTTTCTATTCTATATTTAATTCTACAGTATACTTTTTATTGTATTTTATTCTTATATTTAATTGTTTACTTTTATTTCATTCTTTCATACCTACATTTATGTATATTTTCCTCTGTGTTGTATTCTTTAATAATTGCACTGTCCATGGAGCGGAACTGACTCACATTTCACTGCTGGTTATATATTCTCTATATAATCGTGTATGTGATGAATAGAAATCTTGAATTGCATCTAAGCCCTCAAAACACTTTATTTACTGGTACACTATTGCAGGATTTGTAGATTACATATACAAATGTTTGCGGTTAGTTTTAAAAAGTAACATTACATTCCTAAGGACTCTGCACTTACACTTCTTTTCACTAGTGCTCCTACTTAAAAATAATAATAATAATAATAAAATAAATAAAATAGGAGCAGACACCTTCTGATCAATGACAGAATCTTCCCATGAATCTTCCCATTATAAGGTAATTTTTGACTCAAAGGTTTTTTAACCTTTGTAATGCAATTTTTCTAACTGTATTAAATGTATATCATCTTTTCCATTTAGATTTATAAACTTATCAAAAATGTTAAATAAACAATAACTTCAGTTAAAATAATAAGATACAATCAGGAAGAATAAGTTACCCTTCAAATGAAATCAACATCAACAATTAATCTTTGCATGGCACAGAAGAGCACAAATGTGGCATTAGGGAATATTTACAGAATTTTTGACAAGTCTAAGAGATGGCATTACTGCATCTCATAATAACAATATTATGAGATTAATGTTTTTAAATGTTAAGTTTTGAATACAGAAATTTAAATTACTTTATACTTTAAAAATTAAACTGAAACTGAAATTCAAAGTCTTTGTGACTGAATCATTCATTCAATCGATTCGTTCAAACGGCTGATTCGTTTAGGAACAAAGCAAGTGACTCTCTTCATGAATAGGTCATTGAATCATTGACTAGATTTGTTTAAAAGCACAGATTCATTCATAAATGAAACAGTGCTTTGTCAAAGACTATAGATGCACTGCAGTTCAGCTGTGTAGGAACGTGCGCAAATAGTAGTCATAAGGGGGGTTTTGAGCATGTGTTTTTTTTCTAGGGGAGGTGGTGCCCTTTTTTTGGGGAGTGTTTTTTTTATTTTAATAAATGAATATATTGCGCATGCTCCGTTATAAAGGGCCTGATATTTCTGATGTTGTGCATGCAAACCTGACTTTGAAGGTTAGCTGGTTATCAAAGATTATACCAAGATTTCTGACCTAAGTTGATGGGGTAATTGTAGAAGAACCTAGCTGGATTGTGAAATCATGCTGTAGAGCTGGAGTGGCAGGGAAGACAAGAAGCTCAGTCTTTGCCAGGTTGAGCTGTAAGTGATGTTCTTTCATCCATGCAGAGATGTCCGCCAGGCAGCCTGAGATCTGTGCAACTACCATTGGATCATCTGGTTGAAATGTGAGATAGAGCTGTGTGTCATCAGCATAGCAATGGTAGGAGAAGCCATGTGCCTGTATGATGGGACTCAGTGATGTAGTGTATACGGAGAAGAGTAGGGGTCCAAGAACTGATCCCTGAGGAACCACAGTGACCAGTTGATGTGCTTTGGATACCTCCCCTCCCCAGGCCACCCTGAAAGACCAACCAGTGAGATAGGATTCAAACCAGCGAAGTGGAATCCCTGTGATGCCCAGTGATGATAGGGTGGACAGTAGGATCTGATGATTGACAGTGTCAAAAGCAGCAGATAGATCCAGCAGAATAAGAACTGATGATTTGGAACCAGCTTTTGCCATCCACAAGGCTTCCATGACTGACAGTAGCGCAGACTTATTTGAATGGCCACTCCTGAAACCTGACTAGTTAACGTCCAATTTGTTGCTGTGTGAAAAAAAAACAATGATACCTGGTTGAAAACAACTGCGCTTGAGGGTTTTCACTATGAATGGAAGGACAGGCCTGTAGGGGTCTAAAAGAGAAGTGTTTAAAGGGGTCATGAAATGAGAAACCAAATTTGCTTTGATCTTTTGGAATATAAGAGGTCTTTGTACCATTAAAACATCCTGCAAGTTTCATAGCTTAAGATGTCCTCCCCATTATAAACGAGCCATTTATTTAATCAAGCTCTAAATACAGCTCGTTCTGGATCCATGGTAAGAAGTGACGTCACGGTGCGAAGTGACGTTCCAACCATTTGCATATGACCGCCTCCAGCAACAAGACAACTACGCTCATTTCGTATCGTTGTCACGCCGCGCGCCTCACAAGTGTTCAGTCGACGGACAGCGAGTGGGTCTATGTACAGGAAAATTACAATGCCACGCAGATGTGCTCAAACATATAAGGTTTTATCATTGCAAGAGCCATCACTTCGAATGCATCACCCGCTACTAAACAGTTATGCTCAATCCACAAATGTTCTGGCTGGGGGCGTTAATAATTGGTCCATAGGCACTTTCGTTAGCCAATCATAACAGCGGGTGTTAACACTGAACTCTTAAAGGGGAAATAACCAAAAAACAGACTGTTCGAATCAAAGGATGAGAAACAGGGTGGGAAAATGTCATAATTCACTACATTTTAAAAGTTTTTTTTAAAAAAAAACTATAGTAATACTATAATTGCACCTAGGGGACCATAATAATAAAATAAAAAAACCCATGTCATGACCCCTTTAATGTAGGTTTTTTGAGCAGTGGGGTTACCAAAGCCTGCTTGAATGCAGAGGGGAAAGTGCCTATGAGGAGAGATGTGTTGATGATGTGTGTGAGTGCTGGTAAGAGTGTAAGAGAGATTTCTTGGAGAAGGTGTGAGGGGATTGGGTCTAGAGGGCAAGTTGTAGGAAGGCTGGAGAGGAGAAGTTTTGATACTTCTGCCTCAGTGAGGGGACAGAAGGAGAAGATGGGAGTTTTAGCAGCGGGCTTGGTTGGTTTGATGTCCTGTGTGTGTGGGGCTGAGAATTGACTACTGATTGTTCTAGTTTTGTCTGAAGAATGTGGCAAAATCATCAGCTGTTATAGAAGTGGTTGGAGGTGGTGGAGGGGGACAGAGGAGAGAATTGAATGTTTTGAAGAGATTTCCTCCTGGGTTTCACAGACAAGGCTTAAGCATAGTCCCAGACTAAAACTTAATTCTGATCTGTTTCAAATGAAAGTAACTTGCTCTTAAAGTATCAATGCCTTTACTTTGTCTCAAGATGGACACCGGTAATGTTTTTTTCAAAGGCATGTTTATAAAAATGACTTAAATGTCCTAATTGAACTATGACCTTATCCTGGCTTAGTCTAAGCCCTACAGTATCTGTGAAACCAGGCCTACGTGTGTCTGGAGTGCTGTTGATCTTGTTGTGGTAGTATGAAGATTTGGCAGTATAGACTTCAGCAGAGAAAGATGAAAGCAAAGACTTATACATACTCAGGTCTGATGGATCTTTTGATTCGCCCCATTTTAACTCTGCTGCTCTTAGTTTGGTCCGATGCTCACAAAGAACATCAGATAACCAGGGGTTTGAAGGGGCAGCCTGTGCTGGCCTGGAGGAGAGAGGATAAATATGGTCTAGACAAGAGGTTAAAGTAGAGCATAAAGTGACAGTTGCTGCAATCACATCCAGATGTGGACAGTAGCCCATCCAGCTCCTCTAGGAAGGTGGCTAGAATTAGGGTGGTAAATTACCACAACCTTGAGTTTTATAGGAGCTCTTACAGTAATCACATGATATTCAAATGAGTTATAATTGCATAGGGGAGAGTGGGTTGAGAATTTCCAATTGTTAGAAATGAGCAGACAAGTGCCCCCACCTCGGCCAACCTGACTGGGAGTGTGAGAGAAAGAGAAATGGTTAGCTAGAGCAACTGGGGTTGCTGAGTCTTCTGGACGAATCCAGGTCTCAGTCAAGCACAAGATGCTGAGTGTGTATTGTAAAGAAAAAGCAGAAATTAAGTCAGATTTGTTGACAAATGACTGACAATTCCAGAGACCCACAGAGAAAGAAAGAGGTGCAGTAAATGATGTACAGATAGGATGTAGGTTAACAAGATTGCATTGCCGTCTGCGTGAGCAGAGCATTGTCGAGAGACAACCGGAATGTTTTGGAAACACATGATAGAGGTGGAAAAGAGAGGACAGAAAAGGCCATTGTGTAAAGGGTAGATAAAAGTTATACTTAAGTTTGTTGCTAAGTGAAGTCACGCAGGTAAAGTCACAGGTCTTTACACTCTTCGGTCTTAACATGAGGAGGCTGAACACTTCCACGTCAGTGTACAGACATCAATTTAATACACTGTCTAATATGAATAACAATAAAACAAGAGAGAAAAGAGCTGTGGCCACCTTCTAATTAGCACAGCCAATAGCCTATAGCAGGGCAATTAAAAAAGACTGAAATGCAGCCAGAGTGCAACTGCAGTGACTGAGGTTTTAACCATGTGTTGATGAGATGGTGACAGGTGCGGCTGATTAGTACGCCGGTGATTGTGATTGGGTGTGTGAGGTTATTGGGTCTAACGAATCTGGATTATCCTTGACAGTACCCCCTCCCCCACTGGGTGGCTCCTGAGGCCCACAGCCGACGTAGAGGACACCCGTGACCCCTGGGAGCAGAATGATCAGGATGGAGGTCATGGAATTCTCTGAGGAGTGATGGATACAGAATATTGTCTCTATGCACCCATGACCTTTCTCCAGGGCCGAATCCATCCCAGTCCACAAGATATTCCAGGTGGCCACCTCGCCGGGATTCCAGAAGGGTGTTGACTCGGTAGATGGTCTCTTCTTCATCAATATCTGGGGGAGGAGGAGGGTTGTTTTGTTCGTCAGACCCTGTGAGAAAAGTAGTCAAAGGATTAATACAAGGTTTTAGGAGGAAAACATGGAAGGTAGGTGCTATATGGTAGTGAGATGGGAGCTTGAGTCTGTAGATGATGTCGTTGATCTGCCTCCTGATGATGAATGGCCTAATATTGTGGGGACTCAATAGCAAGGTAGTCAGAGTCGAATGTCCCACATGGAGAGCCAAACCTTATCGCCAGGTTGGTATTGTGGACTGGGTCGGCGACAAACATCCGCATGGGTTTGGTGTCTCTGAACTAATGATCAACCACTGCAACTTCCAATGGTTCTCCCGTCCAAGGGAACAAGGGAGGTTGATAGCTGTAGGGGTGAAGCTGGTGGTTTGCTGCCTGAGGGAGTTTTGTGTGTACTCGGCCCAGGGAAGGTAAAGGCTCCAGCCGTTCTGATTGTTGTGACAGTAGCTACAAAGATATCTCCCAATCTTCTAAATTTTTCGCTTAGTCTGGCCATTTAATTGTGGATGGTTTCCAGAGGTGAGACTTAAAGGTATTCAGAGGAGTTGGAAGAAGGCACGTCAGATGAATTGGGGCTCACGATCAGAGACGATGTCTTCAGGGATGCCGAAGTTTCAAGTCAATCAAGTCTGCTTTATTGTCAATTCTTCCACATGTACAGTATATACAGTACATACATAAAATTGAAATTGCGTTACTCTCAGACCCATGGTGCATATAGATAACACTAACAGTAGAGCCTAAAAATACAGATTAAATACAGATCAAATATAAAATATTTAATACAACTATACAAATAAGGGCATGTAAAAAAAATAAAATGGATGCAGGCGCCATACTACATAGTGATGCAGCTAGTTAGAATGCTCTCAATGGTGCCTCTGTAGAAGGTGCACATGATGGGGGCCGGGCTCTAGCTTATCTCAGTTTGCGGAGGAAGTAGAGACGCTGCTTCCGAAAGACATGGTTGAATAACTGCATTGCTGTTTCCATGGCAGTAGGTAGTTTTCTGAGAGAGAAGTTTGCATCCCTTAGAGAATCTGTTGACAACTATGAGGATGCATGTGTGAGATTCAAAATTCGGGGAGGTCTGTGACAAAGTCGACTGTGGGACCAGGGCTGGTGGGGTATGGGATCTGGAAGTGGTACCAGCTTTCCTTGAGGCAGATGAAGGGGAGACTTGGTGATTGCGCTGACTGAGCATCCTTGGACAAAACGATCAACTTCTCTGGCCATACTGGGCCACCAGTACCGGGTTTTGAGGGGTGAAAGGGTTTGCTGTCTGCCTGGATGTCCAGAGCCCGGAGAAGAGTGCAGCAAGTCCAGAAGGGTATTGCGGAGAGTGGATAAAACATAGGTTTTTTTTCCCTTCTGGACCTCCTGGCAGAGCAGGTTCCGATAGAGTAGCTTAATGGATCTCTTCATCGAGTGTCCACTGGATAGGGCCCACTACGATGGCTGGAAGGAGAATGGTCTCTGAGGGTAGTGATCGTTTGGTGGGTTGATGGAGACGTGACAGGGTGTTTGCTCTAGTATTCTTGGTTCCTGGACGGTAGGTAACAGAGAACTGAAAACGGGTGAAGAACAGTGCCCATCGCACCTGATGAGGATTTAAGCGCTTTGCCTTCTGAAGTTCCAATGATCTGAGATGGATGAAAAGCTCCCTCCAGCCAATATTTCCACTCCTCCAGAGCAAGCTCGATGGCAAGTAGCTTGCGGTTGCCGATATCATAATTCTGCTCAGCCGGTGAAAGCTTGCGGGAGAAGTATGCACAGGGATGGAGGATCAGAGGCTCTCTGGAACGCTGTGATAGAACCGCTCATACCCCCACTGTGGAAGCATCAACTTCTATCATGAACGGCCTGAGGATTGGGAAGGGCGAGGGTAGGAGCGGTGCAGAAGGCTTCCTTCAGCTTTTCAAAGCTCCCTTGGGCTTTTGGAGTCCAGGACAGAGACTTGGGCTTGTTATGTAACATGGAAGTTAGAGAGTTGGTGTTGAACACATCCTGGTATGCCCAGTATTCGGAGGGAATAGTGTGAGTTTCAGTGGGTTCAGGGCTCTTTATGGAGGTAGCACAGACGGGAGGATGAAGTGGCCGTGGAGAAGTCTCTGTGATGCAATTCTGAAAACAGTACTCACTCCAGTGAAGAGCTTAATTGGTAGTCCAGTTAAAAATGGGAGAGTGTCGAGTTAACCACGGGTGTCCCAGGATGATCTCCACTGTGGAATCCTCCAGCACCAGAAAAGAAATGGGTCTCATGAAGACACCCAATGCGGAACTTGATGGTGGAGGAGCATAATTGGATCTGACCACAGCCCAGCGGTTTTCCTTGGATGGTGAGGATATTCAAGACTCGAGCATTCTTCAAGGGTTTCAGTGGAAGTTGTTGGAGAGTGTCCCGGGATATGAAATGTTCAGAAAAGCCAGAGTCTACAAGGGCTTGTGCTGAAAGGGATACGTGAGATGACATCAATAATAAGAGTCAGGGTAGAAATCTGCGGATTAAGCTGGATAGTACTCACCACTGGGAGTGCTGGTCGGACAGGACATGACGAATCACTTGCATCGGCACTGGTGCTGGAGGTGGTGAGGCAGATGTGAGTGGAGAAGAGAGTGGCTTGACATTTTTACAGGCATGGAGATGTTGAGAGATCTTGATGGCCTTCTGAATTAAGTTTTCTAGACCCACATTGTCGTCATAAATTACCATTTGTAATCGAATATCGGCGTTGAGCCCTTGACGAAATGCGGTGAATAAGGCCACCTCATTCCACCCACTCATCACCGCCAGTGTGCGGAATTTTAACGGTGTACTCACTCACTGAAGCCGAGCCTTGACTGATGCGGAAGAGCTGATCATGAACGGAGATCTCCACAGCTGCATGACTGAACACCTCTTTGAAATGGGACATAAATGTCATTAGAGTGTGAATGGCAGGGTTGTTTACCTCCCGAATGGACTGGACCCATCGAAGAGCACGGCCAGCGAGATATGAAATCATGAATGCAATCTTGGTACGATCATTCGGGAAGGCTTGAGGCTGCATTTCAAAGTAGAGTGAGCATTGCAACAGGAAGCCACTACTATTCTCTGCCTCACTGGAGAAGATAGCAAGCCGGGCTATGGGACTGCTGAAGGCAGATACAACAGACGCTCTGACAGCCTGACCCAAATCCTCCAGTGAAACAGGTTTTTTTTGGTGGGGCTCCATGTTGAATTGTGTGGTCTGGTCTTCTGTCACAACACAGAAGAAGACCTCAGGGAGATGCCTTAGGTGCAGACAGGTGGGTAGCAGGAACGAGTCAGGTATGGAGTAGCGTAGTGAACTCAAGACCAGACAGAGTGCAACTGCAGTGACTGAGTTTTAATCATGTGTTGATGAGATGGTGACAGGTGCGGCTAATTAGTACATTAGTACTCCGGTGATTGTGATCAGGTGTGTGAGGTGATTGGGTCTGAAGAAGCTGGAGTATCCCTGACAGTGGCCCATATGAACCTACATTTAATGATGCCCTAGTTTTCTTGTCTGTTGTTATAATTATTATTTTTATTTATTTATTTATTTTTACATGTTAGTTACTCTGATGTTATGTCATTAAAGTCTTGACATTTTTAACTTATTGGTATATTATTGTGTCACTCCACACTGGTCAATGTCAGGCCTATAACTACAGTCAGTGTTTCAGTGTTTCTTCCTGTAGAATTATCATACACACGCCGTAGAGAATTTGTTCACAAAACCGGTGAAAATAAGCAGCATCAGGGAATAAAATACAAAGTGACCTGCCTTAGAGAGGTCTGACATGATTAAATACACAGAGTAAATGAAATAGTGACGCTCCAGAGCAGCTACAGTTAGTTTGTTGTGTTCCTCTCATACTAGTATAGAACTTTAAGACAATAACCAACCAAATGTATGTTTCCTGGAGAATCACTAACTTGGTTCCTCCTCTTTTGCCCTGTCAACGCTGATCTAACATGAGAAAGAACTGCACGAAAACTCATTTACCACAATGTATCATGTGGAAATTGCTCATGAACTAGCTTCTGAAAAGCAACAGTGTGTGATGAGATGCTATGAGCTCACAGTTCAGTACGTTTTCATTCAAAAGCCTGATAATACTTTCAACTTATTATAAACATGGTTAAGTCCAGCAAGTGCTAAACATTTCTTGAAGCTTTGTTAAATTTTGCTTGTCAGGTGATTTGGAAAGTAGCACATTGACTTCAGATAATGTGACTTCATTCTAGTGTGAAACCAAGCAACACCTTATCATGTGACTGCTAATATATCATTCAGCAAAACAATGCCTTTTAAGGTATGCAAATGACAATTGGTATAAGCCGACAGGACATGACATGCAGGGGCGTGTCTAGAGCATTTTAAATGGGGTGGCCAGTCTGGGGCACTGGCTCAAAAGAGGGTGGCCGGGGGTGGGGGGGTTATGGTTTGCGATGTATGTTAAAATACATCATGTATACACTCACTAAACAAAGAGTGACAGCTTTTTTAGTGGTAATGAGCACTCTTTGCAAGCTTTTTAGTCTATGATCCATTTAAAATGTAGAACTTTGTTTTTCAGCCACACACACGTTGCAAATTTTCGGGAATGACATCTGCGTATTTATGTGGGATTCACACTCGAAGTAGCAGTGATTGACACAATGATGACCAAAGCAATAGACGGGAGAAAATATGTGAAAATGGGCATTAAGACTAGAGCACCCTCACTAATTTCAGAAGCACCCTCAGTGATTATTTCTGGAACCTGGTTAATACACTTTTGTTGCAAAACTATATACAAAAATAACAAAATACAAAAGCACTTAATAAAACAATTGAATAAATGCATATTTATAAGTAAAGAACTTAACTAAAATAAGTAGGCTATTAATAAAATAAATAACTAGAGAAGGCTGACTATAATCAGCTTGCTTCCATTTAATGAGATAAGCCTACTCCTCATCTGAATTAGAAAAAAAGCGCTTCTAGTCTTCAGTGATGTAAGAGCGTTTGAGCATGTAATCTCTGAGCAAAAGCAGAGCCAATTCATAAAAGAACAATGTATATTTAAAAGCACACATCCAGTTTTGTGTGAGTGAAGGAAATCCACTTGCGAGTGGAGATTCGTGCTCGCGCATTACATGGATCACATAACATTATGCGCACTCGATATCTGTCAAATATCACGCTATAGAAACCGCCTAAAATTAAGTATAAAGAGGAGAAGAAAGCGGGGGTGGGGGGGGGGGGGGGGGGGTACCTGGGGTGGCCAGCCAAATTTCAGGGGGGCCGGTGCCACCCCTGGCCACCACGTAGACACGCCTCTGATGAGATGCTTCTATACTTTGTCCATTTTCAGCTCATCTGCTTAGATTAAAGTCCTAAAAAGACTACACATTAAAAACGCACCACTTCCATCATTTATACGACTGAGGGAAAGCCACTCAAAAATGTCTGAGAGTATTTACGACAATGTAAATACTGACAGAACATGGGATATGGACAGATGCACCAGGGCAAACCATACACCTCAACACACAGGTAAAATACAAGCAAACTTTCATTTTATTGGGTGTAGAAAGTAAGAAACATTTATCTTTAAACCTGTCACTTTCTGGAAGTGATTCAGTGCAGATCAGAAGCAGATCAGAATGTGTGAGATTCAAAATTCGGGAAGGTCTGTGACAAAGTCGACTGTGGGACCAGGGCTGGTGGGGTATGGGATCTGGAAGTGGTACCAGCTTTCCTTGATGCAGATGATGGGGAGACTTGGTGATTGCGCTGACTGAGCATCCTTGGACGAAACTATCAACTTCTCTGGCCATACTGGGCCACCAGTAGCAGGTTTTGAGGAGTGAAAGGGTTTGCTGTCTGCCTGGATGTCCAGAGCCCGGAGAAGAGTGCAGCAAGTCCAGAAGGGTATTGCAGAGAGTGGATAAAACATAGGTTTGTTTTCCCTTCTGGACCTCCTGGCAGAGCAGGTTCCGATAGAGTAGCTTAATGGATCTCTTCATCGAGCGTCCACTGGATGGGGCCCACTACGATGGCTGGAAGGAGAATGGTCTCTGAGGGTAGTGATCGTTTGGTGGGTTGATGGAGACGTGACAGGGTGTTAGCTCTAGAATTCTTTGTTCCTGGACGGTAGCTAAAAGAGAACTGAAAACGGGTGAAGAACATTGCCCATCGCACCTGATAAGGATTTAAGCGCTTTGACTCCTGAAGTTCCAATGATCCGAGATGGATGAAATGGATGAATATCTTCCTCCAGCTAATATTTCCACTCCTCCAGAGCGAGCTTGATGGCGAGTTGCTCACGGTTGCCAATATCATAATTCTGCTCTGCCAGGGAAAGCTTGTGGGAGAAGTATGCACAGGGATGGAGGATCAGAGGCTCTCTGGAACGCTGTGATAGAACCGCTCATACCCCCACTGTGGAAGCATCAACTTCTATGATGAACGGCCTGAGGATCGGGAAGGGCGAGGGTAGGAGCGGTGCAGAAGGCTTCCTTCAGCTTTTCAAAGCTCCCTTGGGCTTTTGGAGTCCAGGACAGAGACTTGGGCTTGTTATGTAGCATGGAAGTTAGAGAGTTGGTGTTGAACACATCCTGGTATGCCCGGTATTAGGAGGGAATGATGTGAGTTTCAGTGGGTTCGGGGCTCTCTATGGAGGTAGCACAGACGGGAGGATGAGGTGGCCGTGGAGAAGTCTCTGTGATGCAATTCTGAAAACAGTACTCACTCCAGTGAAGAGCTTAATTGGTAGTCCAGTTAAAAATGGGAGAGTGTCGAGTTAACCACGGGTGTCCCAGGATGATCTCCACTGTGGAATTCTCCAGCACCAGAAAAGAAATGGGTCTCATGAAGACACCCAATGCGGAACTTGATGGTGGAGGAGCATCATTGGATCTGACCACAGCCCAGCGGTTTTCCTTGGATGGTGAGGATATTCAAGACTCGAGCATTCTTCAAGGGTTTCAGTAAAAGTTGTTGGAGAGTGTCCCGGGATATAAAATTTCCAGAAAAGCCAGAGTCTACAAGGGCTTGTGCTGAAATGGATACGTGAGATGACATCAGTAATAAGAGTCAGGGTAGAAATCTGGGGACTAAGCTGGATAGTACTCACCACTGGGAGTGCTGGTCGGACAGGACAAGACGAATCACTTGCATCGGCACTGGTGCTGGAGGTGGTGAGGCAGATGTGAGCGGAGAAGAGAGTGGCTTGACATTTTTACAGGTATGGAGATGTTGAGAGATCTTGATGGCCTTCTGAATTAAGTTTTCTAGACCCACATTGTCGTCGTCATAAATTACCATTTGTAATCGAATATCGGCGTTGAGCCCTTGACGAAATGCGGTGAATAAGGCCACCTCATTCCACCCACTCATCACCGCCAGAGTGCGGAATTTTAACCGTGTACTCACTCACTGAAGCCGAGCCTTGACTGATGCAGAAGAGCTGATCATGAACGGAGATCTCCGCAGCTGCATGACCGAACACCTCTTTGAAATGGGACATAAATGCCATTAGAGTGCGAATGGCAGGGTTGTTTACCTCCCGAATGGACTGGACCCATCAAAGAGCACGGCCAGCGAGATATGAAATCATGAATGCAATCTTGGTACGATCATTCGGGAAGGCTTGAGGCTGCATCTCAAAATAGAGTGAGCATTGCAACAGGAAGCCTCTACTATTCTCTGCCTCACTGGAGAAGATAGCAAGCCGGGCTATGGGACTGCTGAAGGCAGATACAACAGATGCTCTGGAAGCTTGACCCAAATCCTCCAGTGAAAAAGGGTTTTTTTGGTGGGGCTCCATGTTGAATTGTGTGGTCTGGTCTTCTGTCACAACACAGAAGAAGACCTCAGGGAGATGCCTTAGGCGCAGACAGGTGGGTAGCAGGAATGAGTCAGGTATGGAGTAGCGTAGTGAACTCAAGACCAGACAGAGTACAACTGCAGTGACTGAGTCTTAATCATGTGTTGATGAGATGGTGACAGGTGCGGCTAATTAGTACATTAGTACTCCGGTGATTGTGATCAGGTGTGTGAGGTGATTGGGTCTGAAGAAGCTGGAGTATCCCTGACAGTGGCCCATATGAACCCTATATATATATATATATATATATATATATATATATATATATATATATATATATATATACATATATAGTTTTCTTGTCTGTTGTTATAATTATTATTTTATTTATTTATTTATTTTTACATGTTAGTTACTCTGATGTTATGTCATTAAAGTCTTCACATTTTTAACTTATTGGTATATTGTGTCACTCCACACTGGTCAATGTCAGGCCTATAACTACAGTCAGTGTTTCAGTGTTTCTTCCTGTAGAATTATCATACACACGCCGTAGAGAATTTGTTCACAAAACCGGTGAAAATAAGCAGCATCAGGGAATAAAATACAAAGTGACCTGCCTTAGAGAGGTCTGACATGATCAAATACACAGAGTAAATTAAATAGTGATGCTCCAGAGCGGCTACAGTTAGTTTGTTGTGTTCCTCTCATACTAGTGTAGGGAGTGAAATGTAAGGTTAAAATTAATGTTCTATAACTTTAAATAAGATCTAGAGGTAATATCGCGAGAACAGGGACCCGCGATTAGAATCGCGGGAGAGAATGGTCTGTGCGCAGTTGTGAGAGAGGGAGAGAGAGATGACGTACACTGTGTAATCAGATGTGGCTAATTCCTGATATTCACCTCTTTATGTTTAATAAATCAAGTGTTATGATCACCGAGCTCCCTGTCGGTGTCCTCCTTGCAACGAAGCCAAGAACCCACGAGCCAGCGCGCGGTAAGAACTGTAAAGCCTGCATATAGAAACGACGCGCGTTACACTGGTGGCAGCGCTGGTTGGCTGTTTTGTGGGGACACTTTTTTTTTTGTATTGAACGATGTGGATATCGCCACTTTAACCTGCAGAGACGTTGATACTGTTTTTGCATAACTTTTTTCACGTGCTCTTTTTTTATTTTTATTTTTTTACTTTGCAAGTTCGGATTACGTGCGTTCTCTCTCACACAAAATGGCGGACGACGAGCATGAAGCAGCTGCAGTACAGAGAGACAGACATGTTGCAGACGCAGCGAACCCACATCTGCCATTTAAAATTGACATTCCTCATCCTTTTTCTGGAGATGGTACAGAGCCTTTTAGTGCATGGATACAGAGATTTGAAGTTGCACTTAATGTCTCAGCTGTTTTCCTGGATAAGGCCAAACTTCTTCCTGTGAAGCTTACTGGTCCAGCATTTGCATATTGGCAGTCTCTCTCATCTGAAGTGAAAGCTGATTATGAGTTAACTAAAGCCAGTTTGACCACTGTTTTTGGCCGCACAACATTTTTGGCCACATTTCAGACATTTTTGAATGCACGTCCCCGTAAACCACAAGAACCTCTTGAAGTCTATGCTGCTGAACTCACGAATTTAGTGACAGAAGCATTTCCTCAATATGATGCAGCAGCACGGAATTGCGAAATATTTCGTCGATTTGTGACCGGTTTAGACCCATTGCTTCAATTGAAAATCCATGAGCATGGAGCTGTGACTTTGGACAATGCTTTGAGAGTGGCCACTCAATGTGAGCATGCTCAGTTGGCCATCAGTGTTGCTAACCCTTCAGCTGTTATGTCTGTGATGGCAAATCAACAACCACCGGCTAACACAGTGACAGCAACCCACATTACTGAGCTGGCATCAGCCATAGCTGAACTCCGAACTGACTTGCACGCCTTACGCCAGTCTCATCTACGACGGACGGATGAACGTGTGGACCAGCTTTCGCAGCGGGTTTCCAGTCTTCAGGACGAAGTGACATCTTCCACACACTCTTCACATCAGTCCTGTGCAGCCGTGGACTACGACATTGCAACACGCCATCGCCAGCCTAGCTTGGACGATCATCATCGCCGTCGAGACTGCTGCTGTACTGCACAACACACACAGAGAGGTCGACAACACCCTCGGGACGACTGCTATTCTCAACGATACCACCATGGCTACTCCGAACTTGATCAACCACCCCCAACTGATCACTTCTCCTGCCAAAGACATTGTGGCTACTCTAATTCATCCCGTAGTCATGAGTCACACATGCCTTACTTATCACAATCAGACGAATACACCCCCCACAGACATCATTATGGAAACTCCAGGTCTGGGCCGCTCGCCTTCACGGGAGCGCCGGCCCGACCTCGACCGTGAACATGGAACCCGTTATGCTCGCTCACCCTCACCCATTCCACAGTACAGACATTCCAGTTATCGCAGACATAGCTCTCCGTCGCCACCCCCCCCATTCCTATAGTTCACCAAGGTATTACACCTCCCCCACACGACATGTACACTTCTCTCAGTCTCATAGAGGGAAAGCCCCTTCCTCGCCACATCGGGGAAACGAGTAGAAGCTGTCATCGGGGACCAAATGCCAGCTTCATCCCCAATAATGGTCCACTCTGATACAGTTGGTTTTAACTCTACTCCACCCATACCTTTTATTCAAATTGCACTGGCTGGAACTGAACTGCATGCTTTGGTGGATACAGGGTCAGGCCTATCTCTAATTACAGATGACTGTCGTAGATCCATTCCAGTTTTGTCTACTCAGTCTATCAGCAAGTCGTTTGTGTTAGCGTCATCAGTTACTGGACAGCAATTGGACATACTTGGCTCCGTGACAGCTCCCGTACATATTGGAGATGTCACATTTTCCCATGTATTCCATGTAGTACGCACCGCTACTCTTCCTGTTCTCATAGGATGGGATTTCCTAATTGAGCACAACGTTACCGTTGACATAGCACGGGCATGTTTGCAACTATATAACACTTCAGTGCCTTTTTCACCACCCCAGTCACTGATTCCTGTACAAAGTTCTGCAGTCAGTGTCGCTCAGGTGACTGTCCCGCCTATGTCAGAAATGGTAATCCCAATTTCTGTCAAAGATAATGGCATAGCGAATCCTTTCACTGACACGTACGTGGGGATATTGGAACCACAGCCTCCTCCAGTTGTGACCTTAGGTGTCGCTCGAACATTGACCTCTGTTCAAAAAGGGAGGGGCATGGTTCGAGTTGTAAACCCGACTAATGAACAAGTCTCTCTTGATGCTGGATGCCCATTAGGTCAGCTTTTTTCAGTCACCGGCAATAGATATGATGAGTATGCGTTAGTCTCAGCCGTGACTGCTTCTACAGAAGATGTCCGTCCAATGCCTGAAGTGCATTTGGAGGATACGCAGTTAAATACTGAAGAACAGGCACAGCTCAAGAGCCTGCTGACAGAGTTTGCTGACATTTTTAGCTCTCATTCGCATGACTATGGCAAAACTAATTTGATTACACATAGCATTAATACTGGTGACGCTGCTCCAATAAAACTGCGCCCATATAGAACATCACCAGCTACTCAGGCTGTACTGCAACAAGAGGTGTCAAAGCTTTTGGATCACAACATCATTGAGGAGTCTCACAGTCCATGGTCAGCTCCGGTTGTGCTTGTTCGGAAAAAGGATGGCACACACCGGTTCTGTGTCGATTACAGACGCCTCAATGGTGTTACAATTAAAGATTCACACCCTCTTCCTCGGGTGGATGATACCCTTGACAGGCTTTCTGGAGCCAGAGTGTTTAGCACTATTGATTTGACTGCTGGTTACTGGCAAATACCACTCAACCCGAATGACAAAGAAAAGAACGCTTTCTCCACTGGTACTGGGCTGTATCAATTCCGTATGATGCCAATGGGCATCTCTAACGCACCGCCCAGTTTCCAACGCTTAATGGAACTTGTGCTTCGGGGTCTGCATTGGAGCGTTTGTTTGATCTACTTAGACGATATTATCGTCTACAGTGCCGATTTCCCACAACACCTACAGCACTTATGTGAAGTTTTCCAGCGATTTCGCACAGCTGGTCTAAAACTTAAGCCATCCAAGTGCCATCTAGCATGCTCCTCTGTCACTTTTCTGGGCCACCGTGTTTCCAGTTCCGGTGTTGAGCCAGACCCGTCTAACATAGATAAAGTTAAGACATGGCCAATCCCAACATCAGCCACACAGGTCAGGGCTTTTCTTGGTCTGTGTTCTTATTATCGTCGATTCATTAGACACTTTGCACGCACGGCCGAACCCTTGTACCATCTTACACACAAGGGGGTATCATTCTCTTGGTCAGCAGAAGCAAATGAAGCTTTCATTGTACTGAAACAGGCGCTGACTTCATCGCCAATTATGGCTTTTCCAAATCTTTCAGCTCCTTTCCTCCTTTACACAGATGCCTCCCTTCATTCGGTGGGCTCTGTTCTTTCACAACAGGTGGAAAGAAAAGAGCATGTCATTGCATATGCCAGTCATGTGCTGTCTGCTTCAGAAAGAAAATGGTCTACTTTCGATCGAGAATTGTATGCCATTGTGTGGTCAGTTCGCCACTTCCGACACTATCTTGCGTGTCACCAGTTTCACTATAATTACGGATCACAAGCCTCTGGTTGGTCTTAAGAAACTCCCTTTAGATCATGACCCTACGGGTAGACGAGCTCGTTGGGCCATAGAATTGGACCTTTATGATTGGCATATCATTCATCGTGAGGGAGTTAAACACCTTAATGCGGACGCCATGTCTAGGCGGCCAGACACTAATTCTGTGGAATCTGATAGTTTCTCTCGGGGTGATGTGTCCACCATTTCGGTAGCAACCCAGATCACATCCATACCTTTGCAAGCAAAACTGGTGTCAGCACACACCCAAACATTGCCAGTGAACAAAAATGTTCTTTTACCCATGACTGTTCCTAGTCACACATCATCAAATCTCGTTCTAATTCAAAGTGATTGGGATGTGATGGAAAAACAAAGGTCAGATCCAGATTTACTTGTTGTTTTCTCTTGGATGGAGACAGGGCGTAGACCACCCTTATGGAGGCTACGTGATGCTTCCCCATACCTCAGAAAACTGTGGACACAGCTTAGTCGCCTCATCATTCACAATGGGGTGCTATGCAGACATGTACGTAACTCTTTTGGTGATGATGCCTTGCAGGTGGTCATTCCTACATCATTAATTCCTGAAATACTCCGTCATGTCCATGGACACCCATCAGTGGGTCATTATGGTCTGGCCAAAACGTTGGACAGAGCTAGGCGGTCCTTTTACTGGCCTTATATGTCTTCGGACATCGCCAAACATTGCTCCCAATGTACGGCTTGCCAGTCTCGGCGTTCTCCTGTGCCCCGACCACAGGCACCCCTCATTCCTATCTCTCCTGACCGTCCATTCCAAATAGTGGCCGCAGACATAACTGAGTTGCCTATTTTAACCAAGGGTAACCGCTATGTACTTGTAATGATGGACCTGTACACCAAGTTTGTAAATCTCTATCCATTAAAAAAATCAGACAGCTGTCTCTGTGGCAGGTTGTATATTTGACCACTACATTCCACAGCATGGTGTCCCTGAGGCCCTACACTCGGATCAGGGCAGACAGTTTGAATCTGACCTCATAAAGCACCTTTGTAACTTGTTGTCAATCAAGAAGCTCCGTACGTCCCCTTATCATGCTCAGTGTGACGGAGCTGTTGAGCGTTTTAATCGCACTCTAAAAGATGAACTTTCCAAACAACTTTTTGACTCAGGTACGGAGTGGGATGAGCACCTCCCACAGGTTGCATTGGCTTATAACACCACTAAGCACACTAGCACAGGACTGACACCCTTCTTTCTGGCTCATGGTCGGGAAGCCCGCGTTCCCTTGGACACACTACTCCAGGACAATAATGCTTCCAGTTCAGCTACAGTGGGCACACCAGCAGCATATGCTAACAAATTGCGCAAGAGACTGGCCTGTGCTCATCATTCTGCAACTGCTTTCTGAGACAAGGCTCAAGACCAACAATGCCTGAACTATGATCGTCATTTGAAATACACTCCGTTTAACAGTGGTGACTTGGTTTTAGTGGATGATCCTGCCCACCGCCACAACAAACTGTATCCACGTTGGGTGGGCCCATATGAGGTTTTGCAACCAGTATGCCCCTTTGGTAGTTCCACCCCTGTTAATTTTGAAGTTCGGGATGTATCTAGACCTCATGCGAAAGCAAAAAATCATCCATTACAATCGCATGAAACCGTACATCACTGACCCAAAGATCACCCATACCCTTACCTCCCCTTCCCCCCCTGTTCAGCCGACCACTCTGAACACTTTGTCTGGACTCCTCCCACCCCACATTACACCTGTGCCACCGGGACTCCCCACACCTCAGGTTCCCTTAGAACCACCACCGTTGCCTCAGTTGCAACCTCACCCCCAATTGCAGCCGCCCAGAATCCTACAACCTTCCTGCCCTTTGGAAAATGTGCAGGGCTCGGACTCTGGACTGTTGATTCCTACACTGGGCACACCTGAAGCTGCACTGTCAACAGGTGTTTCTGCATCACCTGATACTTCAGCGTCCACTCGGAATGTACTTCCCAGGACACGTCGATTGCCCTGCCATTTGAAGGATTTTGCACTTTACTGATTTGCTACATGTTCTCTGTACATGGTTTTTATGTTCAGGGTTAATACATGTAACAATAGCAATATTGATGCAGAGTTTCTTGATTTACTGATTCCTTTTGTGATTTATGTTATTGTGTTATAATGTAACGTTATTGTTAAATATGTCTTCATAAGTTTGGCCCTTTTGATACAGATTTTGGGTAATATATTGTTTTGAATGTTATACATGTCTACATTTTGTTTTTGTTCCATAGAAGTATAAGGGTTGTGTTAGAAATGAGGACATTTCTTGTTGGGTAAGGGAGTGTTATGTAGGGAGTGAAATTTAAGGTTAAAATGAATGTTCTATAACTTTAAATAAGATCTAGAGGTAATATCGCGAGAACAGGGACCCGCGATTAGAATCGCGGGAGAGAATGGTCTGTGCGCAGTTTGTGAGAGAGGGAGAGAGAGATGACGTACACTGTGTAATCAGATGTGGCTAATTCCTGATATTCACCTCTTTATGTTTAATAAATCAAGTGTTATGATCACCGAGCTCCCTGTCGGTGTCCTCCTTGCAACGAAGCCAAGAACCCACGAGCCAGCGCGCGGTAAGAACTGTAAAGCCTGCATATAGAAACGACGCGCGTTACACTAGTATAGAACTTTAAGACAATAACCAACCAAATGTATGTTTCCTGGAGAATCACTAACTTGGTTCCTCCTCTTTTGCCCTGTCAACGCTGATCTAACATGAGAAAGAACTGCACGAAAACTCATTTACCACCATGTATCATGAGGAAATTGCTCATGAACTAGCTTCTGAACAGCAACAGTGTGTGATGAGATGCTATGAGCTCACAGTTTCATTCAAAAGCCTGATAATACTTTTAACTTATTATAAACATGGTTAAGTCCAGCAAGTGCTAAACATTTGTTGAAGCTTTGTTAAATTTTGCTTGTCAGGTGATTTGGAAAGTAACACATTGACTTCACATAATGTGACTTCATTCTAGTGTGAAACCAAGCAACACCTTATCATGTGACTGCTAATATATCATTCAGCAAAACAATGCCTTTTAAGGTATACGAATGAAAATTGGTATAAGCCGACAGGACATGACATGCAGGGGTGTGTCTAGAGCATTTTAAATGTGGTGGGCAGTCTGGGGCACTGGCTCAAAAGAGGGTGGCCGGGGGTGGGGGGGGTTATGGTTTGCGATGTATGTTAAAATTAGTGGTGGGCATAGATTAATTTTTTAAATCTAGATTAATCTCACTGTAATCCTGGAATTAATCTAGATTAATCTAGATTAAAATGGCTCATTTGAATTCTGCTGAAGGCATTCAAATTATGTTCAATAAGATGTACTTGTTAGTACTGATAGAGCTGTGTGCTGCACTCAAACATAATAGTTTGACAACGACTCTTTCCCTGCACTACATTGCTTGGCCCGGCATCTTCCGCATTAGCTAAGGGATGCTTTGCGTTTAGGTGGTACTTGAGACTGGAAGAGCTCCTTCAGTAAACTAATTCCGCATTGAACAAGTTGCAAACAACCTTACGCCTGTTTCACACATACTCCGTCTGCAGTGCGTATGCGTTGCATTTTTTTTTACGCACCCATGTTAACAGATTCCAGCGTTCACGCGGTTGCGTTCCAGGAGCCGTGCATCTGCAGCGCATGACAGCACATTGTTCGCGGTAAAAATTAACATGGATTGACACGGAAATGCAGTAATTTCACAATAAATGTATACTAAGCCTACTGTTTTTTCACACGCAACACATGGGTTTTGGCTAGGTTTAAAACAAGAAAAAGAGCACCTTTAGATAAACGAGGCAACATGATATAAGTTAGACGTATGCACTTTTATGGAAGCAGAAAAACAAAGTTCATTAAGAACCGTGCGATTGCTTGTAATAAAGATTTAAATGCAAAAGGCACGAGAGTCGACTGTTTTCTGTCAGTGGTGCTTAATTTTAAATATTTTGCGATATCCCAACAAGAAAAGTGGGCTAATTGTTGTGTTTGTGTGTTTTGCCGCTTGCTTGAGCAGCTTATTATACAAACCTAGAAGTCAAATGAATGAATAATATGTTGTTTATATTTATTAAGTTTAAACTAATGTCTATGATTATGAAAGACTGTTACTGTTCTGTGATAAGAGACAACTTTTTTTTTTTTTTTACATGGTTTGAAATATAGAATAATGAACAAATGTTGTGTTTGTGGACTAAACAGCCGCGGATCAGTAGCGGACTGCAAACGCGTCCTGTGTGAAAGCACAATGAGTCCATGTTGCTTCTGCACCACATAGCGCACACGGACTGCATACGCACTGCAGACAGAGTATGTGTGAAACAGGCGTGAGTCTTGTCGAGGTTTTTTTGGGGGAAGCTTGGTAATTTCACAGTAGGTGTCATGAGTCCGGACCCGGTGTTCCTCCTTCTCACCACCAGAGGGCGCCACTTCCATTCTCCCGGACTCATTACCTTCACTCTGCACACCTGGTTCACTCGGCACACCTGTTTCACCCACTCACATGCACACACCTGGTACCTATTGTCATGGACTATATAGTTTTGTCTCACCCACCACTCTGCCTGGCTGTATTGGTAATTGTTTATTGCGTATGGGTATTCGTGTTTTGCATGTCGGCTGCTTCAGCTCTCGCTCGTGTGATTTGTTTCTGTTTTGTTTTTGCCGTGTTGGCCTTTTTGTTCTTATTAAAGTAATAATTTCCCTGCATTTGGACCCAGACCCTGTTTCTTCCACGGCACTCTTTACCACGCCATGACAGTAGGCATACACGCAGGTTCGAAGACTCGTTCTCGCCCCCTACAGTGCAATTCGTCTAGGTATACATCCGCGCTAAACTATCACGGTGAAAGTCATCATAGCTTGCGTAGTATAGACCCAGCTCCCAACCCAACTTTGAGAATAGATTAACGGCGATATTTTTTTTTTTTATCGCCCGATAAGAGTCTCACGTTAACGCAGCACGTTAACGCTGATAACGGCCCACCACTAGTTAAAATACATCGTGTATACACTCACTAAACAAAGAGTGACAGCTTTTTTAGTGGTAATGAGCACTCTTTGCAAGCTTTCTAGTCTATGATCCATTTAAAATGTAGAACTTTGTTTTTCAGTCACACACAAGTTGCAAAGTTTCGGGAATGACATCTGCATATTTATGTGGGATTCACTCTCGAAGTAGCAGTGATTGACACAATGATGACCAAAGCAATAGACAGGAGAAAATATGTGAAAATGGGCATTAAGACTAGAGCAACCTCACTAATTCCAGAAGCACCTGGGGTGGCCAGCCAAATTTCAGGGGGGGGCCGGTGCCACCCCTGGCCACCACGTAGACACGCCTCTGATGACATGCTTCTATACTTTGTCCATTTTCAGCTCATCTGCTTAGATTAAAGTCCTAAAAAGACTACACATTAAAAACGCACCACTTCCATCATTTATACGACTGAGGGAAAGCCACTCAAAAATGTCTGAGAGTATTTACGACAATGTAAACACTGACAGAACATGGGATATGGACAGACGCAACAGAGCAAACCATACACCTCAACACACAGGTAAAATACAAGCAAACTTTCATTTTATTGGGTGTAGAAATTAAGAAACATTTATCTTTAAACCTGTCACTTTCAGGAAGTGATTCAGTGCAGATCAGAAGCTCCAGAGCAGCTGCAGTGTGTTTGTTGCTGCTGTGTGTTTTTCTGCTGACTGCAGTCATAGTGCTGTGTGTCCACGTCCATACAAAGAACACAAACCACAGAGAAGAGACACACAAACTACTAACCAAGATTAACAACCTCACAGAACAGAGTGACCTGCTTCTAACCAAGTACATAAACATGACAAATGAAAGGAATGGATTATTAATCAAGAATGACAACCTGACTGAAAAAAGAGACCTGCTTCTAACCAAGTACATAAACATTACAGATGAAAGGAATGGATTATTAATCAAGAATGACAACCTGACTAAAGAAAGAGACCAGTTCAATCAAGAGAGGAATCAACTGCAGAAGATTCTCAATAAAACAGGTGACCTTTGAACTGCAACTAAGCAATATGCTGTTACTAAAAACAAGTTTCATCATTCACTGTACTCTAGGTGGGAATAATGAGCTAATAACTGAACTAGCTGTGTTTACAGGTGGATGGTTCCACTCTGACTTCAGCTTTTACTTCATGTCCTCAATGAAGAAGAGCTGGGATGAGAGCAGAAGATACTGTACAGAGAGAGGAGCAGATCTGATCATCATTAAACAGCAGAGAAAAACAAGTGAGTGAGAGATACTGTGTGTGTGTTTGTGGTGTCAGATGAAATGTGTCCATTGTCGGTTCATGATATAAACATGTAATTGCTTAATCTATTTAGGATTTTGTTACAAAAATTACTGATAAAAGAGAATTTTGGATTGGTGTGACTGACATCGTGGAAGAGGGCAGATGGAAATGGGTTGATGGCACCAGCGTGACCTCTGGGTGAGAAAACACTGAACTGATTATTATGTAATAAATGATTCTCACAATCAGGATCATATCACGCAGAAAGCAGCTCTAAACATCTAATGCTGTTGCAGGTTCTGGGCATCCAGTGGACAAATAACAGAGCCAAATGGAGGAAGACGAGAGAATTGTGCTGTTACTTATTTAAAAAAGAACCCTGAATTGATAGGGTGGCTTGATGTTAATTGCAATGGTGCTTATCAATGGATCTGTGAGAAGAGTAGATGGTCCTAAGAACAGCACATGCTTTTAATTTGTTATGTTTTATGTGTTTAGCTCAAATACGATGTTTAGTTTTAGCTAATGATAATAACCCTGTTCCAGCCCTGATAAAACACATCTTAACCAGCAAATCAAGGTCTTCGGGATCACTAGAAGATTCCAGGCATGTGAGTCACAGATCAAGTCTTCAGGAAGGTGACCCTGCAGGAGCAGGACTGAACACTCCTGATCTAGAAGTAATACCTGTTTAGACCTATACATGTATTCATTTGTAGTCACTGTATGTAAATCCCGTGGCAAAACAGAGAAACAAATAGAAACATAATTAGCATAGCTGCTGTTCCAGCCAAGTAAAATTAATTAGTTTAACCCAAGTTAAAGAATAATAATGCACATTTGATCAGATATAAATGCAGTCCAAAATTATGAGATGCATTATTTGAATGCTTGGCCAAAGAGGTGTGTTTTTAATCTAGATTTAAACAGAGAGAGTGTGTCTGAACCCCGAACATTATCAGGAAGGCTATTCCAGAGTTTGGGAGCCAAATGCAAAAAAGCTCTATCTCCTTTAGTGGACTTTGCTATCCTAGGTACTATCAAAAGTCCAGCGTTTTGTGACCTTAGGGAGCGTGATGGGTTGTAGCGTGGTATAAGGCTAGTTAGGTACGCAGGAGCTAAGCCATTAAGGAATATTTTGTAACTGATACGGGACTTAATAGGTAGCCAGTGCAGAGACTGTAGTATTGGGGTAATATGATCATATTTTCTTGACCTGGTAAGGACTCTAGCCGCTGCATTTTGGACTACCTGTAGCTTGTTTATTGAGGATGCAGGACAACCACCTAGAAGTGCATTACAATAGTCCAGTCTAGAGGTCATGAATGCATGAACTAGCTTTTCTGCATCAGAAACAGTTAACATGTTTCGTAGCTTGGCAATGTTTCTAAGATGGAAGAATGCTGTTTTTGTAACATGGGAAATATGATTTTCAAAAGACAAGTTACTGTCTAATATAACACCCAGATTTTTGACAGTAGAGGAAGTAACAGTACATCCGTCTAATTAGGGCCCGAGCACTGCAGTGCGAGGACCCTCTTGGAATTGCTCCGTTTATTATTATTAGGGCCCGAGCACTGCAGTGCGAGGACCCTCTTGGAATTGCTCTGTTTATTCTTCTTCTTCTTCTTCTTCTTCTTCTTCTTCTTCTTCTTCTTCTCCGCAATGAGTCGCATTTTTGAGGGCCTAAACATGCTACAAAACTCATGAAACTTTGCACATGCATCAGAACTGGCAAAAATTTACGATATGAATATCAGAAGTGGGTGTGGCAAAATGGCTCGATAGCGCCACCTATTAAATTTCAATGGAGTGCGCCTCGAGCTACGTTTCACGTACATGCATGAAAATTGGTACACACGTGTAGTACACCATTATCTACAAAAAAGTCTCTTGGTACAAAATCCAAAATCCCAACAGGAAGTAAGTTATTTTGAATTTCCTGTAGGATTTTTGTGCCAGTTTTTGCCATTTCCATGCCTCGTACTTTGACGAACTCCTCCTACAGTTTTAATCGGATTGTGTCCTTCAAATTGTTGGATGGGTACTGAGGGTCATTCATAAGACCTTTGTGATGTTAAATTGCGAAGGTTTTGAGTTTTCGTCAAGGGGTGTGTCCCTGTCCATGGCACGGCCGGACAAAAAAATTTTTGACGTGTTTGACCGCCGGAAAACAGGAAGTTGCTGTAACTCAGGCAAGCAATGTCGCATCTGCCAGCCAAACTTCAAATGTGTGATAGGCTGTTCTGTCCTGAACAAACTTCACTCATGACCAAATTCAGTTATATGTGCCATAGCGCCACCTGCTGGCAACAGGAAAAGTGACATGGTTAAAACGTATGGGACTCCTGAAGGAACATATTAAAAAAGTGTTTACTAGTGTAAAGAGGCTCGGAGGAAAACATGCGCTTAGAAAACATACTAAAACATGCTAGCAAACACTTAGGAGTAAGAGGCTAAAGCATGCTACTAATGCAGTGCATCGGAAAAAGGGAAGGAAGGCTGTAACTCATGGGCCAGCAATGTCCGATCTGGCCCTAACACTCTTCAAACGTATTAGACAGAAAGATCTGTCCTGGACACATAAATATGCCCGTATTCGGTTATGTCATGGCGCCACCTATGGGTGGCAACAGGAAAGTAGGCTTGTTAAACGCAAGACGTACTAATGGACTCCTTGCAAAATAAGCAAAAAGCATAACATGTGGTTAAATAGATTGGCCGAGATTCTAGAAGCCGGCATAAAACATGCTAGCAACACTTAGCTCAGTGTTACAAGCATGCTATTAATGAACAGTGAAATAGAACATTACTGTAACTCAAGCATTACGCATGTCAATTCGGCCTCAAACATCACAAAGTTTGATTAGGAGTCCTGGCATGACGACATGTACTTGTTCATTAATAATTTATAGCTTAGCGCCATAATGGCAACAGGGAAGTGACATGTTGTACTGTTTGTATAACAAGGATTAGCAAAGAAAGAATTTTAGATTGCATGTGCATTATAAAAAGAACATTCCCTAATGTAACACCCTTAAGCTTCAGTGCTAAAGAATGCCTATTAAATACTATTGCCACCGGAGTGTTGAACTCCAGTAAAACAATCGTGATTGCCCTAAACTTCATACCTTGATAGGTGTTATTTTAATAAACTAAATCCCATAGTCAGTTTAGACGTAAGTCCACCTGCTGTGTAACAGGAACGGCCATGGTTAACACTGTCCGGGGATCTGTAACTCAAAACAGTGTCACAACGTGTTTGATTACAAACAGCTAGCAACATGGTTCAGGCTAGTAGCATAGAAGTGCTAAGCGCATGCTACTAATGCCGTTTAAAAAAAGGATATCATTGCCGGTTACTTAGGCTAGCAATGGCAATCCCTGCTGTAAACAGGCACAAGACAGGAGTGCTGTCCGGAACAACATCACATGCCATATTCGGTTAAATCATAGCAGCACCTAACGAACATCTAGGTGTCCGTTTAACAATATGGGGACTAATGGCAAAATATTAACAAGTGTTTACAATAGAGCTTGACACTTACAACTAGCAAAAATACTAATACATGCTAGTAGCAATTAGCTAAGTGCTAAAAGCATGCATGGTCTCCGTATATAGGAAAAATATACCCTTACCACCGTGGCGATGGGAAATATACACGCTGAATCAGACTAATGTTGATTTGATCCAAGTCGACATGCTATTTAATTATTAACATTGAGAAACAGAAAGTCTGTTGTAACTCGGCAAGCAATGTACCCGATCCTGCCGCAGGTGAACTTCACTACCTTTTGAAGTTCAGGGCTTGGTCTGTCTTTAATGTCATCCCTTTTAAAACTTTTTTTTACCCTCCTCTCCTTCCCTTAACCCAAGGACACCCCAATCGCTTCTGATACAAAACACACTAATCCATTCACACAAATTCATGGCGCATAGAGAATCATAATAGCGGCCAACTCGTTGTAACAGGACCCATTTTTTGTTTTTACGAGTGACTACTGGGTAACCACTGTGGTTAAGGACAGCTGGAGCTGGATCATATTACCAAAAGTCGTACCGAAAAAAGTGGTAAACTAGCACTTGGCAACATAGCGTAAGCAAGCGAAGAAGCCGGTACGAATACATACTATACATGATATTGTGTCAGCACTAGTCTGGATTCCCCCCCCCCCCCCACCCCTCCCCAGTGCGTCAAAAGCAGTTCCCATGGAGACTAGCCTATAAGAATGCTATCTGTAAATGAAGTGAATGATCAGTATGTCCCGAGCAGCTAACCCACCTTCTCTCTCCGGAAAAAAAAAAAAAAACCCGTTAAACCTTACCCAATCCACCAAGTACTGAAAATCCGCGTGACCCTCCGTCTTCTGAGGTCCAGAATACGCTTCCTAACCCAAATATGTGGTTTCCACCATTATACGAGACGAGGCCGGGGGGGAAACCGGGGCAGGAGGGGTTAAGGCGGGGGAAAAACCCTACCGGTTTAAGTTTGGAACATGGAACACGGAGTAGAGACCCTCGATGTACGCCGGAGACAGGCTAAAGACTGCACTGGTAAACGGATTAATGATTTTGGTAACAGAAAACGGGGCCAATAAATTGGGGAGCAAGCTGTATTCGAAACGGCAATGCCATATGAATATTCTGGGTAGGATAGAAAGACACACTCTTTGATTCCGACGACGTAACGAGGGGAGGCTTCGACCGGTTTGGCGGATCGGCTTAGACTTGGTGCGTGGCGTGGCGGTGGAGGGGACCGAAACCTCGGATTCCGTTACTGACAAATTAGGTGGTGTTACCCTAAACTACACTTAAATGAGACATTCCCGTAGAGGGACATCTGGTAAAGGGATTGTGTGCTTTACTCCACCAATTGAGAGTTTTGCTGACACCAGGACCGAAGGATTATTGGAAGCCAAACATCGCAAAACCCTTCGACATTCCTGATTGGCTCGCTCGGTTGACCATTGGCTCTGGGGATGGAACCCAGAAGAAAGACTAACAGTCGCTCCTAACAATTTACAAAATTCTCGCCAAAATTTGGACACAATTTGGGGACCCCTGTCCGTAAACCACGTCTGTCGGAAGGCCATGTATACGGAAGACGTGGTCAATGGACAGCTACCGCTGTTTCCTTGGCTGATGGGTAATTGGGCAAGGGATAAAATGAGTCGCCTTCGAGAAAACCGGTCCACTACGGTTAAAATCACCGTATTGCCTTAGAGGGCGGGAGGGCGGTGGTGGTAAGAAATCTAGCGAAATGTTGGGACCAGGGGTCTCGAAGGGGACAGACAGCTGGTTAAGGAGTAACCCATCTGGAGGTCGATTGGAAGTCTTACCAATAGCGCAAACTGAACAAAGCCAAGACGAAGTCGTGGACGTCACCGAGCCATACCAGGGCCACCCAAAATCGTTGCTTGACTAGAAACTAGTTTACTAACCCCTGGGTGACAAGCAAACACTGGAACAATGACACCACTGGAGAAACGTCTGACCGTACCCCCTCCGGCACAAACAATCGGTTCGGTGGGCAACGAGCCGGGGGAGTTACCCCTTCTAAGGCAGTCCAAACACCTTCGATTCGACCTCCCATCTGAGCGCCGGAGATAATGATGGGTCCCCGGGTAAAATGGGCCGGGAGTAGCAGGTACGATCGGAACGCTCAAAAAGGACGGGATAAAAGCATCGGGTTTGATGTTTTTGGAACCCGGCCGGTAAGAAAGTGTAAAATCGAAACGACCGAAAAACAATTCCCACCGGAGCCTGCCTGGGAGTTAAGTCTTTTGGCGGTTCTAATGTATTCGAGATTATTATGGTCCGTCCATACAATGAAAGGTACACCCGCCCTTCAAGCCCACAGTGACGCATTCTTCCAGGTGCAAGTTTGACTGCCAACAACTCTCGATTGCCAATGTCATAATAACTTCCGCAGGAGGATAAACGGTGAGAATAATACGCGCAAGGATGCACCTTTCCGTCTGAGGATGCGCGTTGGGACAACACTGCTTCCTACCCCACCTCTGACGCGTCGACCTCCACTATGAATTGACGTGCAGAGCGATTCAGGGGGTGTGACGAGAATGGGAGCTGAACAAAGCAGGCTTTTCAGTTTGGCAAACGCAGCCTCGGCTGCATTTGACCACCTGAACGTCAAACTAGGGGAGGTCAAGGCGGTCAGAGGAGCGGCTAGTTGGCTGAAATTGCGAATGAAACGCCGGTAAAAATTGGCGAACCCCAGAAATCTCTGCAGGGCCTTGCGAGACTCTGGGGATGGCCAATTTACCACAGCCTTAACCTTCTCAGGATCCATGCGAACACCCTCAGTCGAAATGATGTGTCCTAGAAAAGAAACAGACTGTGCATGAAAAAAACGCATTTCTCCGCCTTGACAAACAATCCATTCTCTAGCAACCGCAGAAGCACTCGTCGTACGTGTTGCACGTGTTCCTGGAGAGACGAAGAAAAAATCAATATGTCATCCAGGGTAAACATATATGAACAGATCGACCATGTCTCGCAACACGTCATTAACGAGTGCTTGGAAGACTGCCGGTGAGTTCGTTAGCCCGAAAGGCATCACGCAGTAATCAAATGGCCTCTAGGGGTGTTAAAGGCAGTCTTCCACTCATCCCCCTCCTGATGCGGACCAAATGATAAGCATTACGTAAGTCCAATTTAGTGAAAACGGACGCTCCCTGCAACCTCTCAAAAGCTGAAGACATAAGCGGCAAAGGATAGGTATTCTTTACCGTTATGTTGTTCAGCCCTCGGTAGTCAATGCAAGGTCGCAAGGATCCGTCCTTCTTTCCCACAAAAAAGAACCCCGCCCCCGCTGGAGAAGAAGAAGGGCGGATGAACCCCGTTGCTAGAGAACTGGATATATATTTCTCCATGGCCGCCGTCTCTGGAATAGACAAAGAATATAACTTGCCCTTAGGCGGAGAAGTTCCTGGCAATAACTCTATCGCACAGTCATAGGGACGATGAGGAGGAAGAGAATCAGCACGAGACTTATGAACACCTCCTTCAGGTCGTGGTACTCCGCGGGCACGTTAGCTAAATCCACTGCTTCCCCCTGAAAACACAGACTCAGAAACATTAACCCCAGCAGACAAAAGACAAGACAAATGAACACTCCTCGCTCCAGCTAACCACAGATCCGAGGCGCCAATCGATCCTGGGGTTGTGTTTCTGGAGCCAGGTGTGACCGAGAACAATGGGGGATTGAGGTGAGTCCGTGATGTAAAATGAAATCTCCTCCGTATGGTTGCCAGATGTGATGAGAGAAACCGGTAAAGTGGTCTGTGTGATGACTGGCAGTCTGTGTCCGTTGAGTGCAAAAGGTGCAATGGGGTGTTTGAGGGAGGTGAGAGGAATGTTGAGTTTAGTAGCAAAACTTAAAGTCCATGAAACTACCCTCTGCCCCAGAATCCAACAAAGCGTGATGATCGAGTGCGTGGGTGGACCACCGTAGACCTCACCGGAAGGAGTGTCGATGTAGATGAGGTCTTCCTGGCAGAGATCCCACCCGATAGTAGACCTCCGTTTTACTATCGGGCTTGGTCTTTTTAACGGACAGCGCTGGATGTGATGTTCTTGGCTGCCGCAGTATAAACATAGTCCCAGGGATCTCCGCCTGATCCTCTCCTCCCGGGGAGAGCCGAGCTCGCCCCACCTGCATGGGTTCAAGATCTCCAGGTGGGCTGACCGCAACAACTCTGAGCGCTGACGCTGAGCCTTCGGTCTGGTCGCGAGAACTGCTCTTCCCCTCCGTCTGGCGGCTTGGTCGAGTCGGTTGTCTACTCTGATGGTGAGGTCGATCAGGCCATTGAGAGAAGTGGGGAGCTCGACGGCGCGGATCTCCTGTTGGATGCGGTCAGCCAACCCATGCAGGAAGTGATCCCACTGCGCCTCTTCGTTCCACTTACACTCCGCCGCCAGGGTGCGGAACTCAATGGAATAGTCGGCTACGGACCTGTCTTCCTGACGTAGGTCCGTGAGAAGTCTAGCCGCCTCCCTCCCGCCGAGGGTGCGGAACTCAATGGAATAGTCGGATACTCCGAAAGGGCGTGGAACGAGGCACAGCAGCTGTCTTGGTTCTCCCACACCGCCGTCCCCCAGAGGGCAGCCCTCCCCGTCAGTAGTGACAAGACGAATGCCACCTTCATTTCCTCGGTGTTAAACGTGCGGGGCTGCAGGGCGAAGTGCAGAGAACAATGAGACAGAAATGATCGACACAAAACTTTGGCTCACCCGCATATTTCTCAGGGATGGGGAGGCGTGGTTCGGACTGGGAAATCCCTCCGGAGACGATCGTCGGCGGTGTGGGTGGCGTGGGAGGCGCAGGTGGCAGTTGTTGTTGTCGTTGAGCCTGGTGAGCGAGCTCGGACACCTTCGTCACCATTGCTTGGAAAGCTCGACCCATCTCATCTATCGCCTTGTCTTGGCGATCCATACGACCAACGGCTCTCTGCAGAAACTCCTCCAGATGAGATGGGGAGCGATCGCCTGCTGCTTCCATGATGGTCAGATCCTACTGTGCTGGCTTGTAAAAGAGGAGGAAGCAATTGCAGGCAATCAGAAGAAGTTTATTGATATCAGAGTCCAGAATGTAGGCAATGGAAACGAAGGTCTACGGTGGCGTGAGAAGAGCTGGATGGTGAAGTCGAAGGTGAAGGTGAAGACGGTCAATGGATGAAACCAGGAACAGACCGGAACACTGACACGAAGACGACAAAACACGAACACAATCCAGCACACGAACACGGCAGACGGTAATCCAACTAGGAAGTGGAGACATGAATGAGGATCTGACAACAGACAGAGAGATGAGTGAGTATATGTAGCTGAGTGGAGATGAGGATCAGCTGGAGCGAGACAATCAACCCACAGGTGACAACAATCAACCAAACGAGCACATGGAGACTACGTGAGTACAAAAACAAACACAAAACATGACACGGAGGAAACAATGGATTTCCTACCGTGACAGCTACTAATGCCATAAAAAAGGAAATTGCTGTGACTCAGGCAAGCAATGATCAATCTGCCCCAAACTTCCAACGTTTGACAAGAGTCCTGTCCGGAACACATCAACATGCCCTTATTCGGGTTATAGTCATAGCGCCACCTACTGGCAACAGGAAGTGTCATGTTTAACACTGTTATGGACTCCTGGCAACATATTAAAAAGTGTCAGGGAGTGCTAAATACACTGGCAACATGTTAAAAACATACTAAAACATGCTAGTAGCATTTAGGTAAGTGCTAAAGCATGCTTCTAATGCAGTAAAAAAGGAAGTTGCTGTAACTCAGGCTAGCAATATCCGATCTGCCCCTCACTTCACAAGTTTCACAAGAGTCCAGTCCTGAACACATCAACATGCCTGTTTTTGATTATAGTCATAGCGCCACTTGATGGCAACAGGAGGTGGCATGTTTAACACTGTTATGGACTCCTTGCAAAATAATAAAAAGCATCAACGTGGTAAATAGGCTGGCAAAATTCTATAAGCATGCTTAAACATGCTAGCAACACTTAGCTCAGTGTTAAAGCATGCTTTTAATGCAGTGAAGTAGAACATTACTGTAACTCGTGAATACAATGTCCAATCTGCCTGTCCTGGCCTGAAGATATCTACATTCTCATATTTGGTTATAGTTATAGTGCCACCTACTGACAACAGGAAGTGACATGTTTTAATAATTTTATGCACTATTAGCAACACTGTAAAATATGCCATTGTGTGCAAATCATGCTATAAATATTCTCAAACATGCTAGCAACACTTACTATGTGATAAAGGATGCTATTAATACTATGAAACAGGAAGTTGTTGTAACTCTTTCATACAATGCCCAATCTGCCCCAAATGTCACGTGTTTTATAAGAGTCCTGGCCTGAACACATCTAAAGGCCAATATTCAATTATAATTATAGCGTCACCTGCTGGTAACAGGAAATGACTTAGTTTAAACTAACTTAAACATGAAATGTCTGATCTGCCCTAAACTTCACATGTTTGATAAGATTCCTAGTCTCAACAGATCTTAAGGCCAATATTTCAGTTATAATCATACCGCCACCTGCTGGTGACAGGAAATTACTTGTTTTAAACTAACTTAAACATGCAATATCCGGTCTGCCCAAAGTTCTTGTGTTTGATATGCGTCCTGGCCTGAACTCATCTTTTGGCCAATATTTGTTTATAGTCTTAGCTCCACCTGCTGGCAACAGGAGATTACTTCTTTTACACTAACTTAAACATGCAATGTCTGATCTGCCCGAAACTTTGCATGTTTTGGTGAGTCCTGGCCTGAAGACATTTACATGCCGATATTCAGTTGTAATCATAGCGCCACCAGTTGGCAGCAGGAAATGTGGCACAAATATTTACCTTTTTATAAGCATATGGCCCAACGTTCGCTGTTCTCCTATGGCCACTGGTTGGTGGTGAGCCCGGGTGCGAGGGCCCTTTCATTGCTGCTTGCAGCTTTAATTCTTCTTCTTCTTCTTCTCCGCAATGAGTCGCATTTTTGAGGGCCTAAACATGCTCCAAAACTCACGAAACTTTGCACACGCATCAGAACTGGCGGAAAATTTACATCTGATATAGGTTTCAGAAGTGGGTGTGGCAAAATGGCTCGATAGCGCCACCTATTAAATTTCAACGGAGTGCGCCTCGAGCTACGTTTCACGTACATGCATGAAAATTGGTACATACATGTAGCACACCATTATCTACAAAAAAGTCTCTTGGTACAAAATCCAAAACCCCACAGGAAGTAAGTTATTTTGAATTTCCTGTATGTTTTTTGTGCAGTTTTTGCAATTTCCATGCCTCGTACTTTGACAAACTCCTCCTACAGTTTTAATCGGATTGTCTTCAAATTTGGTGAGGGTCATCATAAGACCTTTGTGATGTTAAATTGCGAAGGTTTTGAGTTTTCGTCAAGGGGTGTGTCCCTGACGGCATGACAAAGTTTGATGTTTCGCAGTGAAACAGGAAGTTGCTGTAACTCAGGCAAGCAATGTCCGATCTGCCCCAAACTTCACATGTGTGATAGGTTTTCTGTCCTGAGCAACCACTCATGACCAAATTCAGTTATAGTCATAGCGCCACCTGCTGGCAACAGGAAGTGACATGGTTAAAACTGTTATGGACTCCTAGGAACATATTAAAAAGTGTCAACAAGTGTTAAATAGGCTGGAAACATGCTAGAAATATATTAAAACATGGTAGCAACACTTAGCTAAGTGCTAAAGCATGCTACTAATGCAGTGAAAAAGGAAGTTGCTGTAACTCAGGCCAGCAATGTCCGATCTGCCCCAAACTTCAAACATTTGACAAGATTCCTGTCCTGAACACATCAACATGCCCGTATTCGTTTATAGTCATGGCTCCACCTATTGGCAACAGGAAGTGTCTTGTTAAACACTGTTATGGACTCCTTGCAAAATAATAAAAAGCATCAACATGTGTTAAATAGGCTGGCAAGATTCTAGAAGCATGCTAAAACATGCTAGCAACACTTAGCTCAGTGTTAAAGCATGCTATTAATGGAGTGAAATAGAACATTACTGTAACTCAAGCATACAATGTCCAATCTGCCTCAAACTTCACAAGTTTGATTAGAGTCCTGGCCTGAAGACATCTACATGTTCATATTTGGTTATAGCTATAGTGCCACCTACTGGCAACAGGAAGTGACATGTTTTTAACTGATATGCACTATTAGCAAACAAAAAAGTATGCCATTGTGTGCTAAACATGCTATAAATATTCCCAAACATGCTAACAACATTAACTAAGTGCTAAAGCATGCTATTAATACTATGAAACAGGAAGTTGTTGTAACTCAGGCAAGCAATGTCTGATCTGCCTCAAACTTCATACGTTTGATAGGTGTTATGCCCTGAACAAACACCCATTCCCAAATTCAGTTATAGACATAGCGCCACCTGCTTGTAACAGGAAGTGACATGGTTAACACTGTAATGGACTCCTCGGAACATATTAAAAAATGTCAACAAGTGTTAAATAGGCTGGCAACATGATAGAAACATTCTTATACATGCTAGTAGCACTTAGCTAAGTGCTAAAGCATGCTACTAATGCCGTAAAAAAGGAAATTGCTGTGACTCAGGCAAGCAATGATCAATCTGCCCCAAACTTCCAACGTTTGACAAGAGTCCTGTCCGGAACACATCAACATGCCCTTATTCGGGTTATAGTCATAGCGCCACCTACTGGCAACAGGAAGTGTCATGTTTAACACTGTTATGGACTCCTGGCAACATATTAAAAAGTTTCAGGAAGTGCTAAATACACTGGCAACATGTTAAAAACATACTAAAACATGCTAGTAGCACTTAGCTAAGTGCTAAAGCATGCTACTAATGCAGTGGAAAAAGGAAGTTGCTGTAACTCAGGCTAGCAATATCCGATCTTCCCCAAACTTCACACGTTTCACAAGAGTCCTGTCCTGAACACATCAACATGCCTATATTTGATTATAGTCATAGCGCCACCTGATGGCAACAGGAAGTGGCATGTTTAACACTGTTATGGACTCCTTGCAAAATAATAAAAAGCATCAACATGTTAAATAGGCTGGCAAAATTCTAGAAGCACGCTTAAACATGCTAGCAACACTTAGCTCAGTGTTAAAGCATGCTATTAATGCAGTGAAGTAGAACATTACTGTAACTCGTGCATACTATGTCCAATCTGCCTCAAGCTTCACAAGTTTGATTAGAGTCCTGGCCTGAAGATATCTACATGCTCATATTTGGTTATAGTTATAGTGCCACACACTGACAACAGGAAGTGACATGTTTTAATACTTTTATGGACTATTAGCAACACCGTAAAATATGCCATTGTGTGCTAATCATGCTAGAAATATTCTCAAACATGCTAGCAACACTTACTATGTGCTAAAGGATGCGATTAATACTATGAAACAGGAAGTTGTTGTAACTCTTGCATACAATGCCCAATCTGCCCCAAATTTCACACGTTTTATAAGATTCCTGGCCTGAACACATCTAAAGGCCAATATTCAATTATAATTATAGCGCCACCTGCTGGCAACAGGAAATTACTTATTTTAAACTATCTTAAACATGCAATATCCGGTCTGCCCAAAGTTCTTGTGTTTGATATGGGTCCTGGACTGAACTCATCTTTAGGCCAATATTTGTTTATAGTCTTAGCGCCACCTGCTGGCAACAGGAAATTACTTCTTTTACACTAACTTAAACATGCAATGTCCGATCCGCCCGAAACTTTGCATGTTTGGTAAGAGTCCTGGCCTGAAGACATTTACACGCCGATATTCAGTTATAATCATAGCGCCACCAGTTGGCAGCAGAAATGAGGCACAAATATTTACCTTTTTATAAGCATATGGCCCAACGTTCGCTGTTCTCCTATGGCCACCGGTTGGTGGTGAGCCCGGGTGCGAGGGCCCTTTCATCGCTGCTTGCAGCTTTAATTGCAAATTGTAATCTACGAGATTCTGTGTAATGTTTTCTGGTCCAATAAGTAATATCTCTGTCTTATCTGAATTTAATAGGAGAAAATTATTGGTCATCCAATCTTTTAAATTTTTAACACATTCTGTTAGCTTAGATAATTTTGAAGTTTCACCTGGTCTTGTTGAGATATATAGTTGAGTATCATCAGCATAACAGTGGAAACTAATCCCGTATTTTCTAATGATATTACCAAGGGGCAACATGTATATTGAAAATAGCAGAGGACCTAGGACAGATCCTTGTGGCACTCCATATTTTACTGGTGATAAATGAGATGACTCCCCATTTAAATAAACAAAGTGGTAGCGATCGGACAGGTAGGATCTAAACCATCTTAATGCCTGCCCTTGGATACCTGTATAGTTTTGTAGTCTATCTATGAGTATGTTGTGATCTATGGTGTCGAACGCAGCACTAAGATCAAGTAAAACTAGCAATGAGATGCAGCCTTGATCTGAAGCAAAAGCAAGTCATTTGTAATTTTGACAAGTGCAGTTTCTGTGCTATGATGGGGCCTGAAACCCGACTGAAATTCTTCATAGAGATCATTTTTTTGCAGGTAGGAGCACAATTGAGCAGACACAACTTTTAGACAAAATTTTAAAATTTTTAAAATTTTAGACATAAATGGAAGATTTGAAATGGGTCTGTAATTTGCCAGTTCACTAGGATCTAGTTGTAATAGTAGGCTTAATAACCGCCAGCTTGAATGGTTTTGGGACGTGACCTTAAGATAACAGCAAGTTAATAATATTGAGAAGCGGTTCTTCTGCTACAGGTAACAACTCTTTCAGTAATTTAGTGGGTACAGGATCTAATAAACATGTTGTTGGTTTAGATGCAGTGATAAGTTTATTTAGCTCTTCCTGTCCTATAGTTGTAAAGCACTGCAATTTATCTTTGGGTGCGGTGGATAAACCTAAAGTATTGGACGCTGTAGAATCTACATTTGTTATTGTATTTCTGATGTTATCTATTTTATCAGTGAAGAAATTCATAAAGTCATTACTATTTAACTGTGAGGGAATATTTAGATCGGGTGGCGTCTGGTTATTTGTTAATCTAGCCACTGTGCTATGGAGGAATTATTTGGTCAGATTATAAACTAAAAGTCTAAAACTAAAAGTCTTAAACCAAAACTAAAAATCTAAATTTGAAACTTAAAGTCCAAGTCAAAAATTAATCTGGTATTTAAGATTGGGCATTTGGCATTTAGGATAGGGCATTTTGTATTTAGGATTGGGCATTTTGTATGTAGGGTTGGGCATTTGGTCATTTAGCCATTTAGGATTTAGGATTCGGAATTTGGTATTTAGGATTGGGCATTTAATCATTTAGCCATTTAGGATTGAGGATTGGGCATTTGAGGATTGAGGATTGGGCATTTGAGGATTGAGGATTGAGGAGTGTATACAAATTAGGAGGCGTGGCCCAAATACTGGAGGCTGGGCTTGAAATGGCTGGTGCGCAGGGGCACCTTATGGACAGCAGAGGGAGCTCCCAGTGCTAAGGAGCACACTGTAATGAAGCCAAACGGAGCGAGTGAGCGGTTTGATCGAGGACTGTGTGATAACTTCAACTTAATGACAGCTTTGTAACAGTTGTGGCCTCAAACCGAGCGTACAACTGATGCTTGCGCGCGCGGTAAATCACCTCCGCGAGATGAAAACAAAATGGCACGCGAGGAAACGGGAGCCCGCGAGCTCATTTCAAACTCTCGCGCGCGCGTGACATGTTCTTTGTAGTGATGGGTCGTAATAATGAAATAATGGATGCATTTTATTTTATTTAAAATAATTGACTAATTCAAAGAACAAAAAAAATATTATATAGGCCTAAAGGCGCACATATTCGTTTGAAAAGCCTCACATTCTGTTCCTGTCAATCATACACGAGGTGTCAACCAATTATATGGCATGAGGGAGGGGGCCGGGCCATCACACACACACACCACACACACAGTGTCAAACTCGGAGAAGAAACCGCATCAGCCCCTCGAAAGTAAGGCAGCTTGCATTTCTGAATGCAAATCTATCATAATTTGATGTGATTAATCGTGATTTGTGTTTTTGTGTGTGTGTTCATGCTAGTTATACAAAACATAACTAGTGAGATAGTTCATGCTGGTTATATAACATGCCAAAAAAGAGGGACCAGTTTTAATCCTTTCAGTTATTTATTTTTATTTAATATGGGTTCTATTATGTTGTTCAGATTCAGATTGTATTTGTTTTGTAATGTTGTTGTTTCTATACATTAAAAAGTTGTAATTTAAATGCAAATGTTTAATAGTATTCTTTTTTTCATTACAAATCAATGCATTTGTAAAGTAAAGAAATTGTGAGACAATGTGAGTTTGATTTCAATTAATAATTTACTAGAATTGTTTTCACACCTATCATAGTCAAAACATTATTGTTTTTTAAAGAGCCGTTTGTGAGCCAAAAGAGCCGGCTCTTTTCAGTGAGCTGAGTCAAACGAGCCGGCTCACGAAAAAGAACCGAAATGCCCATTTGCGCGCAATACAAGCCTTTGCGCGCGCATGATCATTCCCCAGCTGCTCGCGCTTGATCTTCTCACCTGCTCTCTCGAACACTTTTATTTTTGTCATGACTGACAAAAATAAAAGTGTTCGAGCGAGCAGGTGAGAAGATTGCAGGTGAGAAGAGCAGGTGAGAAGATTGCGCGCAAAGAATATGTGTGTTATGGGGGGGAGTTTGAAATGTTGTAGGGGGCTCCCGTTTCCTTGCGTGCGATATTGTTTTCATCTCGCGGAGGTGATTTACCGCGCGTGCAAGCATCAGTTGTACGCTCGGTTTGAGGCCACAAATGTTACAAAGCTGTCATTAAGTTGAAGTTATCACACAGTCCTCGATCAAGCCGCTCACTCGCTCTGTTTGGCTTCATTACAGTGTGCTCCTTAGCACTGGGAGCTCCCTCTGCTGTCTATAAGGTGCCTCTGCGCACCAGCCATTTCAAACCCAGCCTCCAGTATTTGGGCCACGCCTCCTAATCTTCAAATGCCCAATCCTCAATCCTAAATGGCTAAATGATTAAATGCCCAATCCTAAATACCCAAATTCACAATCCTAAATCCCCAAATGCCCAATCCTAAATCCTAAATGGCTAAATGACCAAATGCCCAATCCTAAATACAAAATGCCCAATCCTAAATACAAAATGCCCAATCCTAAATACAAAATGCCCAATCCTAAATACAAAATAAATTTTCGACTTGGACTTTAAGTTTCAAATTTAGATTTTTAGTTTTGGTTTAAGACTTTTAGTTTTAGACTTTTAGTTTATAATCTGACCAAATAATTCCTCCATACTGTGCTAAATAAAAACCGTGGATTGTTTTGGTTGTTTTCTATGAGTTTGTGGATATGCTCGGCCCTGGCAGTTTTTAGAGCCTGTCTATAGCTGGACATACTGTTTTTCTCCACGCAATTCTAAAAACTTCCAAGTTCGTTTTTCTCCATTTGCGCTCAAGACTACGAGTTTCTTTCTTGAGAGCGTGGGTATTATTGTTGTACCATGGCACAGTACGTTTTTCTCTAACCTTTTTCAATTTGATGGGGGGCAACAGCTTCTAATGTATTAGAGAAGATAGTGCCCATGTTGCCAGTCATTTTGTCTAGTTCATGTGTATTTATGGGTACACAGAGCAGTTGAGATAAAACAGGCAGGTTATTTGCGAATCTGTCTTTGGTGGCTGGAACAATAGTTCTGACCGGACGATAACGCGAAGCTATATAGTTATTATCATCAATACGCAAAATGCACGATACAAGGAAATGGTCAGTAACATCATCACTTTGAGGTACGGTATCTATGTCAGTAAGATCGATTCCATGCGATATAATTAAATCTAGCGTATGATTAAAACAATGAGTGGGCCCGGTGACATTTTGCTTTACTCCAAAACAGTTTAATAAGTTAGTAAACGCAAGTTTTACTTGTGGATTTGCACATTATTATAATGTAAGCATCATTAATGACCCCATGTGTTTAATAATACTAATAATAAAAAATATTTATTAGTGAAATGAAAGATAAAATTATTTAATAAAAAATGAGAATGATTAGTAATTGCATCTAATAGTTTCTAAGCCCTCAGAACACTTTATTTACTGGTTCAGTATTGCATGATTTGTAGATTGCAAAAAGTTTGCATTTAGATTTAAAAGGTAACAATACATTCTTAAGGACTCTGCAAAAAAATAAAATAAAAAATAGGATTAGGCACCTTCTGATCAATGACAGAAAATAATCTTCCCATTATAATGTGACATTTGACTCAAAGGTTTTTTAACTTTTCTAATGCCATTTTTCTAACTTTATTAAATGTATGTCATCTTTTGGGGCCAAAAATTTAGATTTATAAACTAAGGAATAAGTTACCAGTCAAATGAAATCAGAATCAACAATTCATCTTTGCATGGCACAGAAGAGTACAAATGTGGCATTAGGGAATATTTACAGAATTTTTGACAAGTCTCAGAGATGGCATTAATGCATCTCATGATAACAATATTATGAGATTAATGTCTTAAATATAAAGTTTTAAATATAGAAATTTAAATGATTTAAATAACTCAATTAATACTTTCAAAATTTAACTAAAACCGCCAGTAGGTGGCAGCAAGTCAAATTCTTTGTGACTGAATCATTCATTCAATCGATTCGTTCAAACGGCTGATTCATTTAGGAACAAAGCAAGTGACTCTCTTTATGAATAGGTCATTGAATCATTGACTTACGCCGCAGTTCAGCTGTGACTTTGTTTGAAACTACCAAGCAAGCAATAGCTGCCATTTCAACGTCTCTGTTAATTATAGACCAGATATAGTCTGGCTATGTGTAACCCACTTCTAGCCCAAATAACCTTGACTTTGGTTTCATGCTGTTTTTTTGGCCAAATAACTTGTGAGATGTATGATATTCCATCATGTAAACAAAATCAGCAGCGTTTGCAAGGCAATCTGTCGAGGCAATCGGTGGTCTAATTTTAATGGCCTGGCTATAGCCCTATATCAGACCTGCGATGAGCATAGCCAAAACAGCCTTAAAATTGTTTTAATGTTGTTTTTGTAATTTTTCGCCCATATCAAATGCAAGTAAACTTTTGAAACATTTAAATTAGCATTATTTTATATTTTAATTATTTTACATCATTATTAAATATAGCATTATTTATTATGCCCAAAATAATGCTATTTTAAATGTTTTAAAAGTTTACTTGAATTTGATAATATGATGTCATGCATCCCACAAGCTGTTAAATGTTACATTCATACGCATTATACTATATTATTGATATTCGGCTGGCTTTCATTTTATATATAAAAATGCAATTACAATTCCCAACCGCTAGATGGCAATTGTAGCCCTACTGAGACATGACTACTGGCAACATAAGACATGATAGTTAGTAGAGATCATCCAGCAAGCAATAGCCGTTATTTCAATGTCTCGGTTAGTCTCAGCCTCAGACGTCACGCCCACAGACCATTGGCTAAACGTATGCATATTGGACTAGATGCATATGGGACACAAAAGTGGACACAAAACTTCAGGAGTGTCGAAGTCATCATCGGATTGAATTCTACAGGATTTCCGGGAGATGTGTTTGTCACGTTCTTTAACATTCTGTCTGGAATCAAAGATGCCGTGGCGCCAAACCCCCTCATGAAAGAAGAAAGCCGTAGTGTTTATAACTGTGATGACGAGCGCTTATCAGGATCAGCTAAACACATGAGTTCCAAATGTATGTGAAACATTTAAATTTCGCAGCACAGAATCTTTAGACTCTTCAGATGACGCAAACTTAAAGACAGTTTTGCCAAAGTTCTACCAACATGTGAACTTTGCAACAAGGGGAAAAACAAACTGGACTTTGTTTACACAACTGAAAAGAACACGTACAAGGCTGTACCCCGCCCCCTCGGGTACTCTGATCAAACCGGTTCAACAACTAATCACAGTTTGGCCAGATGATGCTACCTCAAAACTACAGGACTGCTTTCAGTGCACAGATGGAACATGTTTAAAGAGGCAGCCACCTACAACAACCTCATAGACCTGCAGGAGTCCACTGAAACTGTGAGTGCTTATATCAAAAAGTGCATTGATGATGTGACAGTCACCAAGACCATCACCACACGTGCAAACCAAAAGCTGTGGATGACAGTAGAGGTTCATGGGCTGCTAAAGACCAGAGATGAAGCATTCAGATCAGGAGATAAAGCAGCCCTCAAAACAGCAAGAGCCAATCTGTCCTGTGGCATCAAAAATGCAAAATGGTCATATGCTCAAAAAATCAACAATCACTTCACAGACAGCAGAGACACATGGAGCCTTTGGCAAGCCATTCAGACAATCAAAGAGTACAAGCCCCCCCACAGGCCTGTGATGACGACACATCCCTCCTGGATGCACTTAACAACTTTTATTCACAGTTTGAAATGTAGAATGACACACCTGCACAAAAACTGCCCATACCTCCCAACGGCCAGGTGCTCTGTCTGTCTCCAGCTGACGTAAGGAAGACCCTATCTAGGATTAACCAACGCAAGCCTGTGGGTCCTGACAACATACCTGGCCATGTACTGAGAGACTGTGCTGCAGAGCTGACAGATGTCCTAACAGATATCTTCAACACCTCGAAGAACCAGGCAGTCGTCCCCACATGTCTCAAATGCACAACCATCATACCGGTTAGTCATGCACAACATCAAAATCAGCCTCCCCAACACACTTGATCTGCTCCAGTTTGCATACCGTTCAAACCGCTCTACAGACGATGAAATTTCCTCCACCCTCCACCTGGCTCTTACCCACATAGAAAATAAATACTCCTATGTTAGAATGCTGTTCATCGACTTTAGCTCAGCATTCAACACAATAATACCACAACAGCTCATTAATAAACTAAACCTGCTAGGCCTTAACAGTTCCCTCTGTAACTGGATCCTGGACTTTCTAACTGGAAGACCTCAGTCAGTCCGTGTCAGCCACAACACCTCGAGCACTACCACACTGAGCAGAGGTGCCCCACAAGGCTGTGTACCCAGCCTGCTGCTCTTCACACTGCTGACCCACGACTGCACTGCCAAGTTCAGCTCCAACCACATTATCAAGTTTGTGGATGACACAACGGTAGAAGGTCTCATCAGCAACAGCAATGAAACACACTACAGAGATGAAGTGGCACAGCTGGCAGAATGGTGTGGCACTAACAACCTGTCCCTCAATGTGGAGAAGACAAAGGAGGTTGTGATGGACTTCAGGAGAAACTCCGTTGATGACCCCCCCACTGAACATCGACAGCTCGACTGTGGGATGTAGTGGAATGACAATAAAGCTAAACTTGACTAGATTTGATTTGAACTTTAAAATACGTCTGAGCGTTTTACACACTGGTCTGTTATTGTGACGACATTTCCATGTCTCGAAACGTGATGCTGAATGAAACGAACTGTGATTGGTTGTTTGACATGATGGTCAAACGGCCTCATGGGCGGGACTTGGCCAATAAAAGCTGCCGTAGATTCCAGACCTTCAGCCATCAGATGATTATTGATATTCGACTGTCTTTCATTTTATAAATAAAAATGCTATTGCAATTCCCAACAGCTAGATGGCAATTGTAGCCCTACTGAGACATGACTACTGGCAACGCGAGACATGAGAGTTAGTAGTTAGAGAGATCAGTATTGTGTTTTGAATTTTGTTTTTACATGAGAGAGCACTAAGTTTACCTTTCGGAGAGCTGCAGGCATACAACAATGATAAAGGACATTCCTACTTGGTCTTGTAAGTATCTGTGTTTTCGTTTTGACGTGTTCATTATTTGTTTGTTATCATGTTTAGCAACCGTGACATTTTAGTGAAAGGAGCAGATCGTAGTTGAAAATGATCCGTGACTAGGTCTACGGTTTAGCATGTAAGTGTTCAGAGGATTAATTGCAGAATGTAATAAGCGTAAAAGTTTTATCATTTGTAGGTGTTTACAAATGCAAGCAATTTTAAAACAGAGCAAGAAGAAAGAAAGAGCTAACAATAGAACAAACAGCTTTGACAAAGATTAATCCATATTAATTTATAAAGTGAACACACAGAAGAATTGGATGAACTGAGGAGGAGTTTGAACATCTGGAAAAGTGGTTGGAAATTGAAAAGATCCAGGCAGCAATGGTAAAAAACAAACAAACAAACAAAAATCTCCAAAACAACATTTCCAAACTAAAACTCTCATCTTTGAACAAAGTCCATCATTTATTTTAATTATTATATTGAATTTATGACTGAACAATGGCTTGTTAGATACAGAGAGAGCATGAGCTAATTGAATAGAATATCTTTGTCATTGTACAATAAGATTTATTTTGAAACTTGCAAATTGATAGTAAAGCTTAAGAATACAAATGATTTAAAATGGCAATATAAAATTATCAATTATAAAAAGTTTACCAAATAGCTCAGATGTGCAATGCAGTACAACAGTGCAAACAGTACAAACAGAAAACATAATGTAATAAAACTGTAGGGGTGAATTTAATATTCCATGTACATTTGAGGTTAATGTGTGTACTGGACTACGTTTTAGTTACAGCAGCTATCACTGTGTTGTTATGAAGTCAGTTGTGCAGACAATTTTGGAGGCAGAGACAGATTGTGGGGGCACTAATAGAGAAAAACTTAAACTGCTGGAATAAAGACGCCTGGCATTGGCATGTGTTGTTCAGGTGTCAAAGTTATGCAGAATTGAAGGAAGAAACCTCAAAGGCAGTGCCAGATGGATGCTGGACAGGTAAAGCCTACAAAACGTGCAACATTAATCAAACATTGTGGTGTCAATACTCAATAAGTTACAACCCAAATCAGAAATTTAAAAAATATTTCCTTTTCTGGTCATTTTGAAATGTCAAACTTTGTTCACAATTATTAACCACCTCAATCTGTAATGTATTTTAGGGTTTTAAAAAAAATAATTCAACATGAAAGGGGGTGGTCCGCTGCAGAAAGAGGCATTTGAAAAGACTGCACTGTTCTTGATCATTAGAGGTATGTGTATAAAACACACAACATTTACCAGAGATCTTCTCTCTTTTTTAACACACTGAAAGGTTATGTATTTCACACACACACACACACACACACACACACACACACACACACACACACACACACACATATAGTTTTTGTTTTTAGTAAGCATCCAAGCAAAAGGGAATGACTCCCTGTCCCAAATAGTGTAATTAAAGTAAAAAATTATGTTAAAAATCTTTTCTTGTGCTTTTTTCTTATTTGGCAGATGCTGTGATGACCAACTTCCCAAAAGGACTTGAGAAATGCAGTTGGGATGCATTTAAAACAAAAAAATAAAACTTTAATTATAATAATTATTCATTATTATTAATAATTAATCAATTCCTTCAAGTTCACTGTTGGTTGTTTTATTTTGTTAAAATAAGTAAACCAACAAAAGGGTTGATCTTTTGTTTTATGTTGTCATTTATCCATAATGTTTTAATGTTAAGTGTAATAACATGCTCTTGATTTGTATTCAATTTTTTTTTCTTTTAAATATCTTAAGTTACTTAAAATATTTGATTTTTCCGTTTTTATATGTTTATTATCTCAAGTTGTTAAAAATTCCAGATTTTTAAAAATCATAATATTTATATTTAAGTGTACTGTATTTATAAAATTTTATCTTGTCATTAATTATTTTGTATTTTATCATTTTGTATTGTCTTAAGCTTTCCAAGTTGTTAAAAATTTTATTTTTTCTTAATAAAAGCTGTATATTTAATTTGTTTGGATGGATTGCCGTTTTGTTGTCTATTAGGTGTATATATGTAGGCATTCATTAGCTGTCTATTGGATGACTGGTCTATTCTTGTGCTATTAGACGTCTATTAAATTATCACTTACAGCCCAAATTTAGCCTTGTTTTAGCCTAGACTTCTGGGCTGTGTTTAGACGGCAAATAGACATCTTTTAAACGCAAAATTGCTTGCTGGGTATTTTTGTTGACGAAATAGAGCAAAATCAGACAACAGTGTTCATAAAATGTAAGTCACTTAATATTAACTTTTGTATAAAATCAAAAATGTGTAAAACTGTTGTATACTTTCAATTTCACATTTGTAAACTCCCTGTGACCTCGCGCTGGATCCAGTGTGTTATATGCTCTCCTAAGTCACCGTGGATAAAAGCGTCTGCTAAATGAGTAAATGTAAATATGGACAGCATACAATATTATTATTTTGTCGCGTATAGCGCCGCATGTGTCAGGAGTAGAATTGTCCTTTACCAATAAAGCAAAGTTTGCGCCGAATACTTATCACATCTCATCAATCTTTATCATATTTTAGTACTTTAATTAATTACAACTATGTTCTTCACTTGAACTGGTCTGCAGGAAAGGCAGGCTGTCACGTGACTGACAGAGAGCAGGGAGGACAGTTGCTGGACCTCTCCAGAATCTATGCAGGTGAAAAGAAGAGAAAAGAAGAGAATTGTCTATTTTACGGCAGTGTATTTTTTAGTTTTATTTATTTTTTTAATAGGGACTACTTGCCAATGTTTTAAGGAATTAGACATTAATATATATTTTTTTCATTTTATGTTCAAATTGTTATATAAATAATTGGTTATATAGGTTAAGGCAGTGTGTTCCAATAGTTTTTTAAGACACTATTTTTTTGTCCGACTGTTAAGAATTAGGATAAAAGTTATTGTTTAATGTAACGGAAATACTGTCCATAAAATAACTTTATTTTATAAAAATAAAGTATAGATGTCCACAGTGGTCTCAAAGTCCCAAGTCCGGCAGTTATTTTTAAATTACGGTTAGAGTTATGGTTTTTAAGTATGATATCACAAAAAAATAGGTTATAATAAAATAAGAATTTATTATATGAACATGAATTACTTGCTTTGTACATTATGTACATAATTAGTTTGGCTGTTGAGGGTCACATCACCTGACAGCTAGCCCCTGCCTCATAATGTGTAACAAGTTCACTGTTCAAATCAAAATATTGCCACACTGCCCTCTGGAGGACAAAGACTCAAAATGTTCTCGACCAGCGATGCCCAAATTTCACTTTATATGTTAATAATCATGTATACAGTACATTTCAAATAAAAAACAAGACTCTTAATGATCCATATGCTCCGGAACTACCCTGCGGATAATGTTCAGGATGCAAAGTCCTCTAAATATGAGCTGTTATGTACAATGAACAATTATCAACAATATTAGATAAGGTCCTAATCATTCATTGACTGTCTAGCACATCAATGCCTTTATAGTAACTTCATATGAAAAAGTGTGCCTATACTTTGAATGAAATACAGCCGTCAAGTACTTGAGAAGAATAGAGATCAAGAAAATACTAGTTACATCAAAGCAGAAAATATGAATATCTAGCCTGGACATTGTAGCCCATCAAAATGTTACTTACATATATTTGCAAAATTAACACAGCGATGACTTGAGACACTCTTTTTCTCACACAAACAAGAGATAATGAGACCTAAAATTATTAATATCAAGAGTAAAAAAAAAAGTGAGTCAAAACAGCTGAAACTGGGATATAGTTACATATTTGTCTAAATGTGTTTCTCAAAAGTGCCAGCAGATAGCAATATTAAACATGCCTTGTCAGAAAAAAAGGTAGAGCGTTATCAAAATTACATATTACAACCAATTTTTATAGCATTTTCCCAGATGTACACACGCTTTATTATTTTTATTTTAAGGTTTATTACCCACTGACATAAGCATTGGAATATAATTATTTTTATTACAGACCATACAACACAAATATCCAAATCTATTCAGTGATGCGCTTCTAAGGATGACTGAACTGAGGTTCAGCGATAATTCAGAATAATGTCAATAAAGCCAAAAAATACCTGCTTCTGCTAAATGAATTAATGTACATACACTAAACAAAATGATAAACGCAACACTTTTGTTTTTGCCCCCATTTTTCATGAGCTGAACTCAAAGATCTAAGACTTTTTCTATGTACACAAAAGGCCTATTTCTCTCAAATATTGTTCACAAATATGTCTAAATCTGTGTTAGTGAGCACTTTTCCTTTGCCAAGATAATCCATCCACCTCACAGTTGTGGCATATCAAGATGCTGATTAGACAGCATGATTATTGCACAGGTGTGCCTTAGGCTGGCCACAATAAAAGGCACAATAAAATGTGCAGTTTTATCACACAGCACAATGCCACAGATGACACAAGTTTTGAGGGACCGTGCAATTGGCATGCTGACTGCAGGAATGTCCAACAGCGCTATTGCCCGTGAATTGAATGTTAATTTCTCTACCATAAGCCGTCTCCAAAGGCATTTCAGAGAATTTGGCAGTACATCCAACCGGCCTTACAAACGCAGACCATGTGTAACCACACCAGCCCAGGACCTCCACATCCAGCATCTTCACGTCCAAGATCGTCTGAGACCAGCCACCCGGACAGCTGCTGCAACAATCGGTTTGCATAAGCAAAGAATTTCTGCACAAATTTTCAGAAACTGTCTCAGGGAAGCTCATCTGCATCTTCGTCGTTCTCTTCAGAATCTCGATCTGACTGCAGTTCGTCGTCGTAACCAACTTGAGTGGGCAAATGCTCACATTTGATAGCATGGAGAGGTGTTCTCTTCATGGATGAATCCTGGTTCCATTTCAAGGGAACTTTGAACTGCATCCTCTAGGGGTCGCTATGGGGAACACCTCGTCGTGACCCGTGTCTGAAGCATACACTGAAAAAACACCAACAAGTTTGCCGGCGACAGCCTCTAACGTCACTACCGGCGCGACTTTAAACAGGCACCGGGAGAACAAGTCATTCTCTTCATCTTCAAAACTGACTGTTTTGTTTGAGCGTGCATCTGAAAGAACCAGTAAGAGCGCTCTTTCTCTGTCTATCATGGCGACTACTAGCAAGCGTTTAGACAATGTGTGCATCCGTGTCAGCGTTATTTGACACCCGATGACACACACGATCTTTGCGTCATTTGTTTGGGTGAAGAGCACACACGCAATGTCTTTGAGGAGGCAATCTGCGTGCATTATGAGCGTTTTTTCAAGGAAAAAGCTCCGCTCTCGTTCGTCTCTCTTTCCGAGAAAAAAAAGGTAGCCATCTGCTTCCCGCGGTTCAGGACCTGCCGGTGCTGAGGCACGGAGGAGAATGAGCTCGTGAGAATTTCAGGTGGATCTGTCTGAATGGTTTAAAGAGGGACTTTCCCTTTTGCGCTCATAATGGCGGCGGATGAGAGAGAGCCTCGGGAGGATGATGTTATATGTTTAACACTTTCTGATACTGAGGTTAGTGCTCTGCTGGGTTTTTACCCAGGAAAAGCAGGAGATATTTGAGGATGATGAAGAAGCTGAGGCTGAGCCTTCTCAATTCTCCTGCCCTGCGTATGTAGAGCTGTTGGAGGTTATGGATCGCGCCACGGCAAGGTTGGACTTGCCATGAAAGTAAGCTAACAAGGTGACGCCGTGAGTCCCCCTCGATGAGTGTTATCTTTCCGACCATAGCCCTCCAGCTCAGGTGAGCCTTCCATTTCTGCCTGATCTCTATACAGAGATTGAAAGGAAATGAAAGAGGCCATTTTCTTCTTGCATCCATTGGTTTAGGCATAAGAGTTTTGCCGACATCAAGGCAATGCGCAAAAACGGCTATGAGAGGATGCGCCCTGTAGAAAGAGCTTTCTTTCTGCAGGGGAGACATCCTCTCTTAATCTCCCTCCTTGTCATCTAAGCCCCTTCAAGAAATACATCTCGCTTAAATGGCAAGGCATACGCAATACCAGCAGGTCAGGCTGTGGCTTTATTACACACGATGGTGGTGCTTCAAGCATATCAGACTGATCTGCTAAGAGACCTGGATAGAGGCGAAGGCCTTTTTCCTGATCAGGTAGCCGAGCTGCGCTGCACCACAGGTCTCTCTCCAGGCTACCAAGCAGGCCACCTCTGCCATGCACAGGACTATGGCGGCCATGGTGGTAGCGGAGAGACTTCTGTGGATGAACCTGCCAGACATCGGGAAGAAAGAAAAGGCTTTCTTCTCGATGCTCAGGTTTCGCCTTCTGAACTTTTCGGTATTTCCGTTGAGACGTGATCGAGAAGTTCGGGGAGGCGAAGGCGCACTCCGCTGCTTTCAGATCCTTCGTTCCACGAAGGTCCAGGTGTGAGCCCGAACAACATAGGGGTCCTGGCCTGTCTCGATCTGAGGATCAAAGACGAGCACAGAAGGCTAGTGTCGCGACTTGCGCTCCTCCCCCACCTGTGGGTAGGGGTAAGAGGAATTGTGGGTCACAAAGAGGTAAGCAGAACCTAAGGGATGTGATCCAGACGAGGCTTCTGCTTTTATCCTCCCCTTCCTTATTCCCCTGTAACCACCAGCTCTCCACCTGATCGAGGTTAGGTGGAAACCTCTCACATAACAGTCTCCTATGCTGGGACCTATAATGTTTTTGGCTGGTTCTATGTTCATAGCAACCACCTTACTGATGGCCCGGACTTAAAAGGAGGCGCCCCTTGAGCGGGGGCTCCAGCGCAGGAGGGTGGGAATAACCCTTTATGTATATACTTATGTGTAAATTGCTGGTGGTTATGTGTCCTACTAATAAACTCTGTGAGTTTCCTTTGCAGTGCTCAGTTACGTTTAGTGTTTACTAAAACTGTCGTCAGCACCAGCCATCCGGCTTCATGTTCCGGTATTAGGCGGCTGAGATCACAGGTTTCTACGGGAGCCTCCTTGATCATCAGGCCTGGCACAGCACTGCAGGGAATTTCATGGATGTCCGGCCAGTTCAACCTGAGGGGGTCTCCTGGGCCGCTTAGGTGTGGTCGCATCCAGCGGAAAGTGAAGGTGGCAGTTACAGAAGTTCTTGTATATGCTGCCTCAGGTGATGCTTCCCCTCGCTAGAGGTTTATGAAATTTGAGCTTGCCTCTCCCGTGCGGTTCAGCGCCTCTGCGATGCTTCGGAACCTTTAGGTACACACGCTAAGCTCTGTGTACTTTCTGAAAACCACATAGTGGCCAGTGTGCACGTGAACACTTTGCGCACTTTCTAAAAATCCACGTATTGGTAAGTGTGCACGCAAGACTCTGTGCACTTTCTGAAAACCTGTATGGTAAGGGTTACACACACTGCCTCGTTCCCTTTCTTGAGATGATTAGACCTTGGTTCCTTGGGCTCCATTCAGCCAGTGTGTACTTGTTTATACACTTCAAGCATGCGCTTCCCTCAAACATGTGGGGCTATTTTGGCGATCCTCGTGGTAGTGTAGCAGCGCTGTTCTTTTCCAAGAAGGGTCACCTATGAGCACGCTACTCTGGATTCTGAGTTCTCCTCTCATATGAGACTGAGTTCACTGTTTTTCCCCAGAGCGCTCCAGCATTATTTCCACAGATCGAGTTGATGACTCTCAAACATACTGTTTTGAGATGCACCATTCCATCTATGAGCTGCTTTATCAGAGTGCCACGAGAGCCCTTCCTTAGAACAGTATTTGAAAATTCATGCTATGGTAAGTGTGCACGTGAAGACTTTGTACACTTTCTGAAATCCACACTGTGGCAAGTTCGCATGCTAGTGTTCTGCGTTCTTTCTAAAATCCTATATGGTGAGGGCTTCGCTCGGTTGCTTCGTGCCCTTTTTTGAGTTGGTAAAAGCCCCGTTCATCTTGGGCGCCACTCCACCTATCTAAACAGGGGTGTTGCTACTGGAGATCTGTTGAGACAGCTCCTTCAGCAAGCTTTTGTGAGAGCAAGTGGTAGTCCCCTGGTGTGACAGGCAAGACTTAGTATAAAATGCTAGGGTTCTTAGGCCGTATCCCTTTAAAGGAATCTTTCCTGATTCTAAGCCTTCAGCTCTACTCCGGGCCGATGGCCCTAACAATTATGTGGGTAGATAGCTTAGGGCCTTTGGCCATAAGGGGTACTGTCATAGACAGCCATCTAAACGTCCCAGGGGCAACTCCCATGGAAAATGGTAGAGTTGATACTTAGAGTTCGCCATGATTCTGGCCTGCAGTCCCCTCAGCATGGCGGCGTTGGTGGGTATACTGTACCCCATAGTGACCCCTAGAGGATGCAGTTTGAAGTTCCCTTGAAAGGGAACATCTCAGGTTATGAATGTCACCATGGTTCCCTGAGTAGGGAACGAGACACTGCGTCCTCTAGCTCCCTGCCCATGCTTCGGACGCAAGCTTCATGATGAAGAAGTGAATGACGTGTTCTCCTGGTGCTTGTTTTATAGTCACGCTGGTAGTGACCGTCAGAGGCTGTCGCCGGCCAACTTGTGGGGTTTTTTCAATGTATGCTTCAGACACTGGGTCACGACGAGGTGTTCCCCAAAGCGACCCCTAGAGGGACGCAGTGTCTCGTTCCCTACTCAGTGAACCATGGTTACATTCGTAACCTGAGATGTTTTCACTGTACAGGGCAGATGGCAGACAGCGTGTATGCCGTATGTGGTGTGAGGCGGTTTGCTGATGTCAAAGTTGTGGAGTTCAAGTGGCCCATGGTGGCGGTGGGGTTATGGTATGGGCAGGCATATGTTATGGACAATTAACACAGGTGCATTTTATTGATGGCATTTTAAATGCACAGAGATACTGTTACGCGATTCCTGAGGGCCCATTGTTGTGCCATTCATTCCATGACCATCACCTCGTGTTGCAGCAATGATAAATGCACGGCCCCATGTTTGCAAGGATCTGTACACAATTCCTGGAAGCTGAAAACATCCCAGTTCTTTCTTGCATGGCCAGTATACTCCACTGGACATTGTCACCCATTGAGGCATGTTTGGGATGCTCTGGATCGGCGTATACGACAGCATGTTCCAGTTCCTGCCAATATCCAGCAACTTCGCACAGCCATTGAAGAGTAGTGGACTAACATTCCACAGGCCACAATCAACAACGTGATCAGGCAAATGGTGGTCACACCAGATACTGACTGGTTCTTGGAACCCTGGAGCCTCCCAATACAGTAAAACTGCTTATCTTTCAATCATAATTGCAGATGTCTTGACTCAACAAGTCAAGTGCAATATCATGCAGTCTAATCAGCATCTTGATATGCCACACCTGTGAGGTGGATGGATTATCTCGGCAAAGGAGGAGTGTTCACTAACTCAGATTTAGACAGGTTTGTGAACAATATGAGAGAAATAGGCCTTTTGTGTACATAGAAAAAGTCTAAGATCTTTGAGTTCAGCTCATGAAAAATGGGGGCAAAAACAAAAGTGTTGCGTTTATCATTTTGTTCAGTGTATGTACATTAATTCATTTAGCAAAAGCAGGCATTTTTTGAATTTATTGACATTATTCTGAATTATCGCTGAACCTCAGTTCAGTCATCCTTAGAAAAGCGCATTCACTGATTAGATATTTGTGTTGTATGGTCTGTAATAAAAATAATTATATTCCAATTCTTATTGTCAGTGGATTATAACCCTTAAAATAAAAATAATAAAGCATGTGTACATCTGGGAAAATTCTATCAAACTGTGTATAAATGTGATGTGTAGTCTGATAACGCTCAACTTTTGTTTTGACAAGGCATGTTTAATATTGCCATCTGCTGGCGCTTTTGAGAAACACATTTAGACAAGATGTAACTATATTCCAGTTTCAGTTGTTTAGACTCACTTATTTTTACTCTTGATATTCATAATTGTAGGTCTCATTATCTCTTGTTTGTGTGAGAAAAGAAGTGTCTCAAGTCATTGCCAATCATGCATGAATATTCTTGCTGTGTTAATTTTGCAAGTATATGTAAGTAACATTTTGATTGGCTACAATGTCCAGCTAGATGCCTCATATTTTCTGCTTTGGATGTAACGAGTATATTCATGATCTTATTCTTCTCAACCTTTAAGTCAGGTCACAGTAAAGTTTCGTGCGGCTGTATTTCATTCAAAGTATAGGCACACTTTTTCATTGAAGACACTTATAAAGGCATTGATGTGCTAGACATGTCAATGAATGATTAGGACCTTCTGCTAATATTTTTATCATTTTTTCATTGTACAGAACAGCTCATATTTAGAAGTACTTTGCAGCCTGAACATTATCCGCAGGAGTAGTTCCGGATGCCATAATGGGGGGGGATCATTAAGAGTTCTTATTTTTTTTTATTTGAAACGTATACATGATTATTAACATATAAAGTGAAATTTGGCCATCTCTGGTCAAGAACATTTTGAGTCTTTGTCCTGCAGAGGGCAGTGTGGCAATATTTTGATTTGAACAGTGGAACTTGTAACACATTATGAAGGCAGGGGCCGTAGCTGTCAGGTGAGGTGACCTCAAACAGCCAAACAAATTATGTACATAATGTACTAAGCAAGTACATTCATATTAATATAATAAATTCTATATAGAAGCAATTTTTAGAGCTTCCTAATTGCAAATATTGGGACATGCCATGATAGCTTTACAGGATAAGCCCTTCCTGGGCTTAATGGGGGAAAAAACCGGAGCCCTCCCTGGGCTGAACGGGGGGATCAGGAGCCCTCACTGGGCTGAAACCTGGGGCTCAGAAGCCCTCCCTGGGCTGCACTGGAGATCAGGAGCACTCCCTGGGCTGCACTGGGGAACAGTGGGGGAGGATGAGGTGGCGTGTAGTTACTCGAGTCAGTTTTTTCCTCATACCTACCCCTTTCTTGTGTTGGGCTGTGAGTGGGGCGGAGGCAACCAGCGGGCCTGCATTAGACTGTGGCACTGAGGCCGGCAATTTGGGGGGTCAAGGACTGGGATGGCTGTGAGGGCTAGCGGATAGTGGAGGGGAGCAGCCTTTATGATAGGCCTGACTGACTCGACTTCGTAATGCGTGCGGTAATAAATTTTTGGACCCCAGGTCTAGCACTGTATGAAGTCCCCTCCCGATGATACTGGGAAAGCACCCGATAGGCGATGGGTGGGTCAGAACCATTTGGCCAGGAATGTGGAGGTGTCCCGGCATGGGGTGAGTTTGGAAGAGGTCTTCAGTGGGGTCTAGATGCAAAATGAATTATATTATCCTTTGAATTTCTTCAAACCTCGAATATTAGAGCCATTTAAATAAAGAATATTTTATGTCAAAAAAATTAAATATGCATCGAAATTTTTGTGTGAACGGGTAAATTTTTGTACAGTGCAACAATTACTTTTATCTATACTAGTGCGTCCCCTTAAACATAAAAAACCAACAACGTGTGTGCGTTGAGTGTCGTGTGTGTGTGTGCGTGCATGTGCGCGTAGTGTGTGTGCTATAGTGGCGTGTGTACGTGCGTGTATTTTGCGCATAGCCTCTGTGTGTCAGCATGACCGCCTCAGACTGGCAATTTCACTTTTTTTTTTTTCCCATAAGATTAGTGAGTGGAGAGTCAAAGGCGGGGAGGGAATTTAATCTTTCACAATGTTATTGTACATTTTGTCAACCATTTTACTCTAAGCGGTATTAATGTCCTTGGCTTAATAAGGATCAAGCCAGTTTTATTGACAAATGAAACCATATAATGTTTTATTTTTAGTAAATGTATGTATGTATAAGGAATGGTGCACTGGATATATTTAATTCTTGACCTGAAATTGTACAGGTTTAAGTTTTTTGGTGGAAACACCGTTTCTGCATAGTGACAAACTAAAATTTTTATTAAAATTGTTTTTTATACGATCAATCACCTTAAGATAGTATGAGTTGTTGGTTTAAAAATGTTTTGCTTTAGTAACATCGTCGTGTCATAGTCTTTATAAATGGGAATAAAATAAAATCTTTTATGCCTGTAATGTTTATCACTACGTGAGGTTGATTGTTCCGTATTTGTAAACAGTTATATCACGAGATATATATATAAGGCTTTTTTAAAATGATAAGTTAGACTACAAGATGTTTTATCAAAAATAGAAACATTTAGAATGTTTACTGTGATGGTTAGTTATCGGTGATGAGTCCAAGATAAAAAAAATCATTTTAAAATAAATGGTAAAGTCTGAATATAAAAGTTCCTAAATCTAATGTAGAAGAAAACTGCTTTGCAACAATTTGTTTTGTTGAAAAAAGTTATAAAAAATATACTGTGAATTGCCAATCTATAGTCAATGTGAATAAGCCTCTATAAAACATGGACATTGGACATGTCCGGACCCATGTCGGCTGCCCCCGAATAGCCCTTATTGTTTGGCCTGTTAAATATATATTTTTTCCCGATCCTGGTAAATGTACTATGTATTTTTATATTTTTAGTGATGACAAAAACTAGCGTAAATGTTTTGATTTTTTTTATATCATGTGCGATCACATAATTTAATTTATTTTTTTCATTTAAAGAAGAAATGAAGACCTGGGGTGATTGAATGCGCCTGCATGCATGAAAGAGAGAGAGAGAGAGGGTGAGGAGAGGGAGGAGAAGACGAGCGTTTCCAACTTAAACATTTCATTTTGAAGAAAAGTCATATCTGTGTAAGGAGAAAGACTTTTTTCTTTAAAAATGTAAGGGTAATTTTTTTTTTTTAATTTTTTTTTTTTTATTGTTTTATCCCCAATTTTTTAATAGTCCAGTTTTACTTATTTTATTTAAATTATTTTTATACAACCATCAGATTATATTGTGTGTGTGTGTGCGTGTGTGTAGCAAACAAAGTGTTTAAATTGTTTTATTATATTAAAGCCAATATCTTTTCTCACATCTCCCATAGGAGTGAGAGAGACACCTCTTTTCTGATGGTTCACAGAAGACCCTGTGTCTATTTATCTAAGCATGCTTGGGAATGCACCAACACCCAGATGGGGCGCGAACCCTCCCGGATGTCGGAACAGGACCATTAAAAATCTACAAAAACATTAAAACATTTCCTCTGGACGGAACATAAAATCTTCAAATCAGCATTCCCACACCATTGTTCATTCATCACCTGTCACCTCTCTGAAACAGTTCAAACATCTGAACAAACATCATATGTCATCCCAGGAGGTCAACGATCAACGTCGGAAATTTCACATATGGCCAGTTTTCACATCTTGATATCATTACAGGTCACGGGGTCACATCTGGATAGGTCACGGGGGAAACCACAACGTGGGTGGGCTACGTGGGGGGAGGGGAAAGGTCACAAAGTCCAAAGCCATCATCAAGTTGACTAGTTGCTGAATGGTATCAACTACCTGAGCTGGTCGTGTTACGGTGCAGAGCTCTGGGGTAGATTTTAGGATGATGCTCTGGCTTGGCTCCTGCTGGGTGCAGTTTTGCGGTTCCCCGAGGAGGAGATGGACACAAAATTGGAGCCTAAAACCCGCATGGGTGTCACCAGTTGAGCAATGATGTGCAGATGTGATAACATGCTTTGTTATTGCTTTGCACACAATGATATGCTCTGTCAGATATAGGCCATGCACTCTGCAATTCGACCTGTAGGCAGGACAACACATGTTTTTAGTATTATTATATTCAACATCTGTCATGTTATTATGGGTGTTTTACTAAAGAACATGACAACTAGTGTTATACTCAGTATAATGCTTTAATTTCCATTTTGTCTATTGTCTATTTACTGACCCTGTTGGTATAATGGGCTCGTCCGTGTGGGGATGCGACAGTCCCATGTGTACATCATCAGTGGAGGCTTGCTTGTCGTCTCCCAGATTTTGTTCCAACACTCTGCTGGAAACGGTCAAATTGCCAGAGCTGAGAATGCATACATTTTTGAACTTGAACTCCACGTCCATCCCTTAAAATTTCTGTGCTTTGCCTTGAAATTTCCATCGAGCGCGTCTTCCTGTATAACAGAGAAAACATGCAATGAGCAAAAATTAGATTTTTGTTATGGCTATACATTGTATAAATGATTTACCATAAAAACATATAATCAAGGTGTCTTGAGAGTCTTCATTTTCCAAGCAGTGATCTCCGAAAAGCCTTTTTGAGGTTTTCATTGGTCACTGCTGATAGTTTTAGTGCCTTGCTTGTGGCTGGACTGCCGGAGGTCTGATTTGGTGATGCGTATTCAACGCGTTGATCAGTTTGATGAGTACGTTGATGCAAGTGGTTGAAATGTTTGCCTTCAAATTCTGGCTATACCCCATGTGAATGAGACAAGGAAAGACTGCTGCTTTCCAACTACTTTGGCATCCCAGATCTTTTCCTGTTTGACCCGTGAAAACCTACCACACCATACCCATACAACTGTAGAGCTACCCCTGATGTTTTCAGGGTTTCTGTCACTTCTGGACTATTGTCCATTCATGGTTGTGTTGAAAGAGAGCCCGGACATCCCGTCATGGGTCATTGTTTTAATGTGATTGTGCGGCTTCGAGACGGCTCCAGTAAGGGAAAGCCGTCTCCTCCGCGTCGGTGCTGTTCCTGTTGTCATGTTTGAGGCGTGGTGGTGCTGCATCCCCCTGCAACTCATGATCTGCCTGAGTTTCGGTTTCTCCGTGTCGGGGACCGGACACTCCGCGTACCAATGTTTCTGGCCTTGTTGTGGTGGAGCGGGCCCGGGGTCCCTCCAGTTGTTTTGTAATGGTCTTCACTGCAGCTTGGTTTATTCGTTCACTCTGGCTGCGGGCTGTCTTGTGATGAACACCGCGGGCTGATGATTTGCTCATTAGCTGCGTGTTTGTGTTCCTAGAGTTCAAGCAGCATGGCTTGTTGATTTGGTTGTTTCCTGGTCCCTGTGCTTTGTTTTTTTTTTTGTTTTGTGTAAGCACATGGCGTTTGTCTTTTGTTCTCTATGTGCCATTTTGTCGGCTCTTCAATGGTCTTGAACCCCACCCAGCCCATTCCTGTTCCCTGATTATTGATGTAATTTTCCCGTTGCCCCCACCTGTGTTCCCCGGTCCGTTACCTCTCCTTCATTAGCCTCCCTATTTATTCCTCATTGGGTTGCAGTCTGGGTTGTTAGGTTCGTCGGCCAAAATTTTTGTCCCTTGTTTCTTCGTGCCTTGCCTTGTCCTTGGCCAGTCTAGTTTGTTTGTCTGTTTTGTCTGGTTTCCCCTACGGGTAGTTTTTGTATGTTTAGTCTTGTATTTTTTTATTCATTAAAGAGCCTTGTCTCTCCTTGCATCATTGAGGTTCTTCTTCGTGCCTGCATCCCTCTCCCTGAACCCTGGACTAGATGTAACACGGCCCTTAGAAAACAAGGGAGAATTAATCACAACAAGTGATGCTTGCTATGTTTCCATGAGTTAGAACATTTTACTCCATATATCAAACCACACTATACAACTCTATGCACAATCCAGATTCAGTTTACATGTTATTGTATACCCTTGTTTGTATTGCACATATATTAACGCTAGATACACACCTACAAACTTTCCTTGAAAACACTGTCCAACATCTCATTAATCACAATCACAAGACTCGAGTGTTGTTCCCACTAATAAGTAAATAAAATATTAATAGTGATTAAGTATAAACTCTCAAAACTTCATACAGGTTACAAAATAAACAATATATATGATACAAAATCCATTTTCACACCCCCACCCACCCCAAAAAAAGAACACTGCGTAATAAGTAAATCTAACACCGCCCCCATACGGGTATTATGTCATTATGTGGGAATGATTTGCATAAAACGCCACCCAGATGTTCACACAAAGAAAGAATGTGTACCTTTTAAATTTCTCGTTGTATATTGGTTTTTGCCGCCTGCCGCCCGCCGCCATTTCATAATAGACGCTGTGTGTTTCACTGGGAAAGAACTACTACTTTGTTTGTCGCTTTCCAAAAGAGGGCGATAAATCCCCTTGCATCCTCATGGCCTGGGGCTGATCGCATGCGTGTTGCTCGATGGACTACATCAAGCTTTGCACTGTTGATCATTTAATTAGGCTTTCCACCGTTTGAAACTAAGCAGAGTTCCAGGTCCCAGGTCGGCACACGTTGGTTTGACGCAAGCCTAAGGTACCGCTCTTCCTTCGAAGAATGCACCCCTTCCTGCTGTCCTGCACCATTCGTCAAGAATCCACCCGCAATCGGCTCACCTCTATAGGGCTTTTCTGGCCTCCTTCTCAACTCAAGGCACAAAAAAAGTCTGTATGTTACGCTGTTTTCGTTGAGAAAGCGCAACTAATTTGTTTTGCCTTCCAAAAGAAGACACGACTAGAAATCATGTTTATATCATGTTTACAATGGGTTTTAATGGTTATGTCTCGTCGCTCCCGGCCGGACAAGAATCACAATAGGGAGGAGGCGTAACATTTTCCCTCCAACGCTTGAGGCATTCAGAGCCAATCACCACGTTCGGGATAAGCTGGCCAATCACAGCACACACTCAACTTTTCAAAGTGCAGCCTTGTAAAAATTGACTCATTTTCAGAAGGTCAGGGGCTATAGAGGAGAAACAATAATGTCATATGCTGGAAAATAATGTGTTTTTTTTTTTTTTTAACCCTTAAAAAAAAAAAAAAAAAAAACCCGATTAAACACTTTCATTAACACCAATACACAAAATAAATGTTCTTTTTTAGCAGCCATCATATGAACACCCTTTAACACACTTGGTGAAAACTTTACCCTTTCTCCTCCAACGACTACCGACTACCAACACATACTCTTAACATTCCAACCCATTTTAGAAATGCATTTAATCATTCCAGTGATATGATATGAACAAGGAGAAATAATCCAGGAGCGAATGCTGCAATGTTTCCTGAGTGAGAACATTTACTCATATGAAAATGAGTCGAGATTAATTAACAGTTGATCCCAAGACCCTACTGGATCAGGCCTCTTTTGTCAATCACCGCCTATTCTACCTACTGTAATTACGAGAAATATTACTCGTAGCCCTCACCTACATTATCAAGGTGTAGAAAATCAATTGACACAAGTTCAAACGGCTGAGTGGTGACTAAGGTTGTTAGTGGTGCCCTTGTTTCATGGTGGGCATTTTTTGTGTTTAACCTCTTGTCTAGACCCAGAATGTGTCCTCTCTCTCCTCCAGGCCAGCATGGGCTGCGACATCTCTCACCCCCCTGGTTATCCGATGTTCTTCCTGAGCATCAGACCAAACTGTCAAGGCAGAAGAGTGAAAATGGGGCAAATCAGGGTAAAGATCCATCAGACGCTGAGTATGTATAAGTCCTTCGCTTTCATCTTTTTCCTGCTGAATTCCATGATTGCCAAATCTTCATACTTCCATAACAAGATCAACAGCACTCCAGACACACCGTAGGCCTGGTTTCATCACAGATAGGTCTTAGGACTAAGCCAGGATGAAGGTCATAAGTTTCAATTAGAACTATAAATAAGATCTGTAAAAGGTTCCAAGGACTACATTCTTCATCCAAACACAGACTATTCTTTATGAAAAGTTAAAGATTCAAACCACACAACCCACCCGAAACAAGCTCGTTCTAACATTTTTTTGTCCTCTTTCGTTATTTTTTTTTATGAGTTGTTTTTTGTTCTTTGAGCACTTTTCCCCTTCTTGTTTTACCCTTGTATGTTTCGTTTGGCTGCGCATTTATGGAGGATGAGGTCTGTTTCCTCCATTATTTCACTAGCCTTTTTTTTTTCCTATGGGCCCTTTGACTTTTTATTTTCCTACTTTGCAGTTTTTTCTTTTTTTGTTATTTCTTTTTTTTTTCTCTTTATTTTTTTTTTTTCTTTTTTCGGTTTTTATTTATTTGTTATTTTTTATCTTTATTTGTTTTTTTATTCTTCTGTGTTTTATTATTTCTTTTTTTTTTATTTCGTTTATTTTTTATTAGTTCTTTTATTATTCATTTTTTTTTTTTTTTTTTTTTTTTTTAATTGTTTTTTTTTCTTTTTCTTTTTACTGCTTTCTTTTTTCCTTATTTTTTTTGTTTTTTTTTTGTTTGCTTTTATTTTGTTTTTATTTTTTTTTTTTTTTTTTTTTTGGATTAATTCCGGGTCTCCTTTTAGTTTTTTTTATTCCTGTTTTTTCTACTAATTACTTCTTTTTTGTCTTTTTTTTGTCTTCTTTGTCTTGTATTTGATTTTTTTCCTTTTTAATTTTTTCTTTTTTTTATTATGGTTTACCCTTTTTTTATTTTTTGTTTTTTTTTCTTGCGTTATTTTTTCTCTACTTTTCGCTTTCCTTCTTTTGCTCCTGCTTCTTTTTTCTTGCTTTTTTTTTATATTTTGCATTTTTACTTTTCTTTTGTTTTTTTGTTTTTTTTACTACATCAGCTCCGACCGCGAAACTAAAAAATGAATATAGTTTTCCCACCTATTAGATCATTAATAAAACACATCTACACCTACCCCAACCCTAAACCTACCCCTTACAATAATAAAAAATAGTAATTTTTGTTGTACAGTGTGACAAAAATTATGATGTATTGATGTGTGCATGCCCAGTAGCGCCATTCCGTCACACGCTTGAGGCATTCAGCCAATCACAACGCACTGGATAGCTGGCCAATCAGAGCACACCTTGCTTTTCAGACAAGTCTGACACCTCTGGACTCACGCCTTTAAGTATGTTTTTTTAATATTTAAAATAATTGGCCAATGATGATTCAATTGAGTTTTGAGCAGTAAGAAAAAAGGTTAAAAAAATAGGCTTGTTTGTTTTTGTTTCTTCAGATCACAAATGCCGACTGTTTTAATTGTTTTACGCAACGTGTAAAAGGAAACAGTACCCAAGTCATTAATTATGATGATTAATTATTCCCCATTGGATCAGAAAATGGCTCGTTTTGTAATAGGGTTTTATTTGTTTTGTCCTCGTCTAGTGAATGCCGGATCGGCGAAACAACTCTGTGTTCCCCCCCCCCTATTTAACAATAAAAAAAATTAACCGGATCTTCTTAGTGACCCGGTCCGAAACCAGTTTCACCAAATCGATCTGAATCGTTTGGAAAACTGTTCTGTGTCTCCAGTATGCACCTAATCCACAAATTACTTAAAATTAATTAGGGGTTTATAAATGTGCCTACAACACTCCTTCTGATGCGAAATAAACCAATATCCGAAGTTATTCCAGTTTAACTCCCTAACAGTACATTGAATGAACTGCTAAAAGAGAACTCGATGATTGGATGTGCACGAGCATAGCAGCTGGACTGAGTCTCGTGCTGCTGGCCTTTGGGAGATCTACAGCTCCGAAACCGAAAACTAAATGAAATATAGTGTTTCCACCTATTAGATGCCCTTATAACACACATCGACTACACCTCTACCCCAACCCTAAACCGTACCCCCTTACAATAATTAAAAAAATAGTAAATTTTGTGTGTACAGTGTGAACAAAAATTATGATGTACTTGTATGTGGCATTCCCAGTAGGGCCCAGCTAGCGCCATTTCCCGTCACACCTCTTGAGAGGCATCAGAGCCAATCAAAACGCACTGTATACTGGCCTCAGAGCACACCTTGCTTGTCAGACCGAGATCTTTGTAAAAAATCGATGCGTTTTCAGAAAGTCAGGCATAGAGAAGAAACATAATGTACATTATATGAAAATTGTTTTTTCGAACGCATAAACACATTGCGTTACACCAAATAAACCAAAATGAGTTCTTTTAGCAGCATCATATGACCCCGTTAAATGTAATCACATACATGCAATCTATACCATATAAAGTTTTTTGAAGGTCTTAGATACTTAGATACACTTACGAATCCTTTCCTTTTTTCTTAAATCTTCTTTCATTTCACTAATGATCTTTTTATTATTATTATTATATTTATTTTTATTATTATTATATTATTATTACTGATTATTCTTATTATCATTATTATATTGTATTATTAGTGTAGTATTATTATCAAACACCTGGGTCATTAATGAAGCTTACATTCTATTAATGTGCAAATTCACACAAACGTCTCTTTAATTTGGCCACATTACAGGTGGCGTGTCTAATACAAGAAGGTTTAAAGAAAATATGAATAATTGTTAATAAATTGTTTATAATCGATTATAAAGAGTTTTATAATTTAATACATCTAATAGGTCATCTAAACATTAGCATAGTTGTTATTATTTGTATTATTAGCATTACCTTCTTTATATTATATTACATCATTATTATCTATATTAAATAAACATCATTCATTGAGTTCTCACCCAGACAGACCCCCCCCACCACCATCAACCATTTCCCATGCGCCCTCCCTCAACTGTCGTCAAACCAATCCAATTCATTGCCATGAGAATCTTTTTTTTTTTTTTTTGCAAACTCCCAAAGAATAAACCAGACAGGCAACTTCCAAAACACCTACTTTTTTATCCACCCTCTTGTTACCTCACTTTTTCTTCTGTTTGTTTATGATTTTTATATCTTATTGAATGCGCTTATTACTCTTTATCTTGTTTAAACTAATTAATTTTTACTTGGCTGGAACAGCAGCTATGCTAATAGATGTCTGTATTTGTTTCTCTGTTTTGCCACAGGGATTTCCAACAAGCTCCAGCTCTGGTATCTCAGAAACACCTGAGAACGAGATGATTGCCAGCCCCTCAGAGCCTCAGTCATGATTAGATGCTACATGTCTCCAGAGACACCCACATATACAGAACTACCACATTTTGCTATATAAAGTTTGTTTGCATAATGGGCTTCGGTTATAGCGTAGTGTTAATTCGTCTGTTTGTCGTTACATCTTTTATTGATTTTTCTGAACATTTCCTGCCCTAGCGTCTTCCACATAAACTGACAGTCACCACGTGATTAATGTCTCTTATTCCTCCTAAATATCTGTATAAACCTTATTTTTCTGTGTAAAAGTTTGCTTTGCAATGATTTGTATCGTTTAAAAGCGCTATACCAATAAACTTGAATTGTAACTTTGTATATTATGAACTGAATGATCATCATCTGCTCCTCTCTCATGTATAGTAACTTCTGCTTTCCAGTCCAGCTCTTCGTTCAATGATGAAATGAAGTAAAAGTACGTAGGTGAGAGTGTAACCAATTTCATTCAGAACATTGACCGTATTTACATGCTGTCTCTGGAGCGGGTCTCATCTTTTTACCTGAATCACTTCCATATTTTGGAAAAAAACCAGGCCGCATCTAAATATAATGTTTTTTTTGGTCATGACTCCATTAGTTTGGTAGACCAGTTAGTTCCTCCACTCATTTGAACCGTTCTTACCTTTATTGGGTAGTATACTCTACTGGCGTCAGGTTCTACTGAGCTACTTTCCCAGCCATTCGTTGAGCACCTCTGGTTGGGGTGGGGGCTCTGTTTGGGGGTGTGGTTTTTTTGATTGCTTCATATTGTCCTCATTTAAGTAATCACTTTGGATAAAAGCTTCTGTTAAATGCCCCTACATGATGATGTAGAAGTATTAACTATTGACTTTCTGCTCTCAATAAACTCCGGAGATTCACTGCTTATTAATAATTAGTTAGGTAGTTAGTAATATTAAGGTAACAGCTGCATGCCAATAAAGACCTAGTTAATATTGAGGAATTGATCCCTAAACTAAATTTTAATCATTTCTCAGTCTCGCTAAAAGTTTGGGTGTTGCTTGTGTTTGTGTCATCCGCGTGTGTTGGGTTCTCTTGTTGCGTCTGGCCTATCCCCATGCCTCTCATGCAGTGTTTATATGCCATAAGTAGGCTGACAACATTTTTTGTTCCCATGGTTTTCCATCAGTAAATGGTGGAATGGTCTGTGTGTTTTTGTAGTCCTCTGCTTTTTGACTCGAATTTTAGTAGTGAGGCCTGGGTGGAAAAGTATGTCATTGTATTAGCGCAAAAAAATTTGAATCCTTTCAACAACGGGGAAAAAATAATAATTCTTTTTACAGGGCATTGTAGTGTTTCACCACCTTGTGGTTTTCACTGATCTGGAGGACAGTGTGTGAAAGCTCCCAAGTCACATGATATGCGACTCGTAAAGAGCTAAACGAAATGTTTGCCTTAACAGAAACTATAGTAATTGACTTCTTTCCTGGTGACTTTTAAAGTCCGCTGAAATTAAATTCCAACCATTTATTTCACACCATTGCATGAGAGGAACACAACAAACTTCACTGTAGCTCTGCCTCTGGAGCTTCAATCCTCCTCTGTGTATTCCATGTATTAAAATCCATGTCTCTTAAGCGCAGGTCACAGTGTGCTGCAAGAAGATCAAATCCTCTACCACATTGTGTAATTTGATTCTTAAGAAACCCCCTTCAAATTCTTACTTGGAAGCTACACAGGACTTACAATGACTAGTGATGTGTAGCCATTCATCCATCTTTAACAAATACATGCAAATAACTGCATGTGTAACATGTTACCACAGCCAATGCTACTCTATAAATAAAGTAACGAGACAATAAATGTGGTTTATAAGCTTTCACCCTACCAACACAGCTAACCCATCTAAATAATGGAAATCTGCCACATATGTAGGAATAGTTGAATCGGTATGAAGTTTGATTTCGTTTTATTTTGTTGTCTAATTTTCTCTTTGTTGCAGCAAATACAACAGTTTGTCATTAGGACAGTGACTACAAGATGAATACATGTCACTATGGCCTAAACTCGGTCTTTAACTGTCTAGACTAAGGAGTGTTCAGTGTCTCCTGACAGACTTGATCCCCCTGTAACTCACCGTGCCCTAGAATCCTTTTTCTAGTGCTACCCCATCCGCAGGACCTTGATTTTGCTCTGGTTAAGCATGTTTTTTGTCGGGCAAACAAGGTTATTATCATTAGCTAAAACTAACGTGAAAAACGTTGCAAATGACACCAAAAAAAAAATCTTTTTTAAACACTAGATTTTATACTTAACATCCTTATTTGATGCTAAACCCACAAAAACAAAAAAATTAAAACCGCCACTGTGAAAGCAGTGTGGCTGTTCTTCGCAGGGCCAACCCACCCTACTCTTCCCTCACAGCATCTCCTTTTGATAAGCATCATTTGCATTAACATCAATCCACCACCCCCTCACATATTCCGGTTCGTTTTTAAATAAGTCACACGCACATGTCTCTCTAGTTTTGCTCCTTCCCCCCCTTTCCCTCCATTTTGGCTCTCTTATGGGTCCACATGAATCCCAGGAACTGCAACAGCAGATTAATCCTTAGATGTTTAGAGCTGCTTTCTGGCGTGATATGATCCTTGACTGTGAGAATCACTTTATTCTTATAATAGTTTCTCACCAGACGTCGCCTGGTGTCATCACCCTTTCCCAGTGCCCTTCTTTCCACGATGTTCCATCAACACACATCCAGATTTCGTCTTTTATCATTGTATTTTTGTGAAACACTCCTACATAGATTAGCATTACAGTTTCATATCATGACCGCAATGGACAATTTCATCTGACACAACAACCAACACCGTATCTCTCACTCACTTGTTTCTCTCTGTTGTTTCGGATGATCAGTTATCTCTCCTCAATCTTGTGACAGTAGATCTATCTGCTCTCATCCCAGCTCTTCTTCTTCATTGAGACATGAAAGTAAACGCTTAAGTTAGAGTTAACCATTCCATACTGTAACACAGCTAGTTCAGTTATTAGCCATTATTCCCAACTAGAGTACAGTGAATGATGAAACTTGTTTTTTAGTAACAGCATATTGCTTAGTTGCAGTTCAAAGATCACCTGTTTCATTGAGAATCTTCTGCAGTTTATTTCTCTCTTGATTGAGCAGGTCACTCTGTTCTGTGAGGCTGTCAATCTTGGTTAGTAGTTTGTGTGTCTCTTCTCTCTGTGATTTGTGTTCTTTGTATGGACGTGGATACACAGCACTATGACTGCAGTCAGCAGAAAAACACACAGCAGCAACAAACACACTGCAGCTGCTCTGGAGCTTCTGATCTGCACTGAATCACTTCCTGAAAGTGACAGGTATAAAGATAACTGTTTCTTCATTTCTACACCCAATAAAATTAAAGTTTGCTTGTATTTTACCTGTTTGTTGAGGTGTATGGTTTGCCTTGGTGCGTCTGTCCATATCCCATGTTCTGTCAGGATTTACATTGCCATAAATACTCTCAGACATTTTTGAGTGGCTTTCCCTCAGTCGTATAAATGATGGAAGCGGTGCGTTTTTAATGTGTAGACTTTTTAGGACTTTACTCTAAGCAGGTGAGCTGAAAATGGACAAAGTATAGCAGCGTGTCATAACCTGTCTGCTTATACAAGAAGAATATTGTCACATGATTTGGTGTTGTTGGTTTCACAGTTTGTTCTGGGCATCATCAGCATATTTATAGTCAAAGAAGAACAGAAACTTGGACTGGCCCGCTTTAGTTCACAACTGACTATAGGCCTATTCAAATAATGTTATTAAAACCTCAGTATGTAGGCCTACATCTGCATAGTGAACTGTTCCCTACAGCCTTGTGATTCATTGTATTTTTGCTCACATAAATTCAACAACTGACATTTTTTTTGTTTGTTTTTTTTTGCAAGGTGCCTCTTGTCGGGGGAGTTAAAAGATAATTACGTCATCATTAGGGCTGCCAATTAACTTCAGAAATGGAAAATAAGGGACAATTGTGATTCTTTATAATAAAATAAGGGACAGAATAAGGGAAGCTCAAATATTTGTACCATAATGTCTGCCTAAAAGTTCTCGGAAATAATTTCATTTGTTTTGCTTATTATACAATTACCTATTCTATTGGTTGATTTGTATTGGTAGCTTTTTTAAAAATTAATGATTATGTTGTGTCTTAATTTAGGAGGTGAAAATACTGTGAAATTACATACATACAAATGGCATGTAATTTGAAAGCATAATGAACGTCAATAAAGCATCAGTCAATGAAGCATAATTTTTTTTTTATCCTAAAATTTGATTGCAATCATATAGCCTATGAATGAATTAAAATGCATATTTTTTTAATTTAAGAAAGCTTAGAGATTGAGCTACTTCTGGTCTTTGGATTTGTACTTGGGTCTAGTTTTAAGAATACACTAAAAGTTAATTTTTATAAAAATGTAGTCTATTTTTTCTCTATTCAACAGTATTAATTTACAATGAAAGACTTCTTCCCTCGGGTAGATTGAATTTTTTTCCTGCCTTGCTGGGTGTTGGCCTCCTGTCAATAGCTGTTTGCATCACCCAAACGCTTTGTCAAAATCAAATCGCGATGGGCCTAAAGGGAAATTCCGTAAAGTCCCGCCCGCTGTGAGAGCGATATAATTTCGGCTTGCCAAATACAGGGACAACTACGTTCCGTAGGGACTATATCCTTTTATACGGGATGCTTCTTTGATGCCTTAAAATACGGAGACGATTCCGTGTATTATACGCGAATTTTAAGCTGACCAACCCTGCGAACCCTTAGTGAGGCTGACGACGGAAAATTAATAAATAAACAAAAGTGTGGGCTGCTTGTGACGTGGAGCGCCAGCACAGCGTATCTCAACCCACGAGTGGCAATGCAACACACACATGCACGGATAACTGCCGGCGAACTCTTCACACTTTACGGGTTTTTTTTTGTGCGCTTAAGTGAAACAAGTCCAGCACGAACGCCACCGCAGTTCATGCCGCTGTCCCTGGAGCATTCTAACCTGACCCCATCACTATTTATGAGGTACTGACAGAGTTCAAATGTCCTGGGTAGACACTAGACACACGCTGTTGCGGACGCGCGGAGGGTCGACGGGTATCACAGGTGTAATACACTCGGATCACTGAATAAAAGGCGCTTTTTCCCGTTTTGGGCAGAGGTGGCGCGCGCCAAGATCAGCGGAGGCTCGACTGGGAGCGCGGAGGACACATCGTGCCGAAAAGGTAACGTAACTAGTCTGCCGTCGGGCTCATTAACTCCTCGTCTGCACGCACTATCTTTGAAAATAGGAATCGCGTTGTCAAATTTATTGTTAACATCTTTCATTTATCAAGTCTCGGTTGTTATTGCGGGCAGTTGGAGAACGAGGAAAAAAACCAGCCTCACCAAACATGACCAGACAGGCGTTTTTTGCTCACGCGGAACTTGAATACACTTGTACATATGCGGTATGGGTTGACATGCATAGAGATGGCACAAATCGGCGATTAGTATTGGTTTCCCAACAAGGGCAATCGCCCATAAACAAAATCAATTTGCTGAAGCATCAAGTATTTTCTGCGCTCGACCTTGCCAGTCTAATTACCGAACTGAATATGCTTCCAGACCCCTTGCAAACTAACCTGTGCTTACTCTGTCTCCAGAACCTCTGATGATCCTCCTGTGTTTCTCCCTCGTTGTCCTCCTAGTCTCCTGGCTGTTGTCTCAGTGTCCAGTTACCCAGTGATCACTCACTTCCGCCTGACTATTGCCCATTGGACAGTTCCTACTGCTGTGACTCTTCTACCATTCATCCATTCAACCAATTCATTCAGTAAACCCTGTCTACTCCCTAACCTCTCTCTGTGCCCCTGATTTGTGACAATTACATTATTTCTGCATCATAGCACATGCGCAGAACTTTCAGTTTTTCATGGTTCAATCCGATCGAGTGTTTACATTCACGCTCTCTTGTATTAGAAAAGGAATAAACCAGCTCTTCAATCCGATTGAAATTTCATTACTGATCACGCTCAATCGGATCGATATTAAGGGTGTATATGAAACGTTTTAAAAATCTTGAATGAGCCGTCAGTCGATTAACAAACGGATTATTGGTGCCAATGGGTTAAACGTCGCCACTGGACTCGCGCTGTGGGATCCCGTGTGTTAGTGTCTGTCCTAAGTCTACCGTGGACAAAAAGAGTAAATGTAAAACTGGACAGCAAAGTTTGCGCTGAATTACTTGTAATATTTTAGAACTTCATTACAGTTATGTAATACAAGTAGATTCATTTACAAGCTGTTCTCACTTGGTCACGGTGACTGACAGACAAGGCAGGGAGGACAGTTGCTCGACCTCTCCAGAATCTATGCAGGTGAGATTTGCTGAAAGAAGAGAATTGTCTATTTTAAGGCAGTTTTTTTTTTTTTTAAATAGGGACAACTTGCCAGTGTTTTAAGGAACTAGACATTAATGTATATTTTATCATTTAAATGGTCAAGTTTTCAAATCGTGATATAATGTGGTTATATAGGTTAAAGGCAGTGTGTTCACAAATAAGCTTTTTTTAAAAATACGTTTTTTTTTTTGTTGGTCCCACTGTTTGTCCACAAAAAGGTTAAGGGTGTATGTACTACTTGTAAATATTTGTGATATAAGATGGCCGTTATTTACATAAACTATGTAAAAACATCGTATAGGATGTCCACAGTCGGTCTCAAAGTCCCAGAGTCCTGCAGTTATTTTATATTAGGTTTTAGAGTTAGCCTTTAAAGCTTATATATCTGGCTGTTGTGTGAGTAGCAAAATTGCTGACGCACACGGGTGCTCTCAACATGGGCATATTTAGCTGTATGTTCTATATAGAATTATTATTATTTATCGAGACATAATGTACCTGTGTATGCTTCTTGTACCTGGTGACATAACTGATAAGTTGGTGTGTTGTTGGCGGGTGTGAGGGTAACATCACCATGACAGCTACACCCCTGCCTTATTTAATGTCAAGTCAGTCAAGTCAAGTCATCTTTATTTATATAGCGCGTTTAACAAAAAAGATTGCGTCAAAGCAACTGTAAACAACACTTAATTAGGAAAAAACAGTGTCAATACCCTGCAAAATGACAGTTAAAGGCAGTTCATCACTTGAATTCAGTGATGCCATCATGCAGCCAGTTCAGTTTTAAATGGTAATCTGTGTTGCAATAATTTGCAATCAAACAGTCTAACGATATGACTGTAACATGAAGTGGTCCCAACTAAGCAAGCCAGAGGCGACAGCAGCAAGGGAACCAAAACTCCATCGGTGACAGAATGGAGAAAAAACCTGTGGGAGAAACCAGACTCAGTGGGGGGCAGTTCTCCTCTGACGCAGACGAAAACCAGCAGTTCAATGTCCAAGGCTGCCAGCAAAGTCCAGATTGTGCAGAAGAAAATCATCTGTTTCCTGTGTGTCCTTTGGACTGGTCGTCTGTCTGAGATCGATGACAGGGGTCTCGTACAGTGGGGCTCTAGTCCAGGTTCTTGGCTTTTACTATTGTGCACAGGACCGGCTTTAGTGTCAAGATCCGCACGTGTCTTTCAGGACTTGTAGAGGTTCCTCTCTAGTATGATGATCTCCCCATCCTGGTGTGGATACGTATTCTCTGGATCCGAGGATGACTGCAGTTGACCCTCTGACTTGGATACATGACTGTGTGCTCGGTGGCATCACAGAGCACAGACACTTCGTATGGAGTATAAGAGAGCCGAAACAGGACTAATATGAGCATAGATGCCATTCTTCTAACGATGTATGCCATGTACATCGGTCAATGATTATGGGATAGGTATCCCCCCTGAATGATGCCGGGATTACCTGACAAACTACTGTGCAGCCTATAAAACTCCTTTTAACCGGACAGTTGGATATTTGAATGTGTTTTATTTGTAGTATGTGATAAGCCAGGTTTTAAAGGATGAGATCGTCTTTAAATTTAGATTTGTAGTCACATGACACAAACTGTGTCTGCCTCCCAAACATGAAGTTAGGTTTTAGGTTATTCCAGAAGTTTGGGCGCTAAATACGGAGAAGGATCTGCCGACCAACAGTTGACTGTTGAGGATTCTAAGGTATTTATCAATGTGGCCAAGAGTTTGAGAACGCTAGCAGACGTGGAGGACTATAATGTAACAAGAGCTTTTGTTCACAAATACTGACAGTGCCTAATGGCATTCAGGGCTTTATAAGTCATAAGCAAGATTTAAAAATCTATAACGATTCTTGATAGTGAGCAGTGCAGTGTTGACAGAACTGGGCTTAATATGATCATACAGATCTGGGTTCCCAGTAAGAACTCTACGAGTGCTGCATTTGTGACCCTAACCTGGATGGTTTGTTTTCTAAGCTGTGCAGAACACGCAGCAATAGACAGCAATAACCAATAGTCTAACCTTGATGGTCAATAAACCATGGATTAACACTTTCAATGCATTTGACATTGAGATCATAGGCCGTAATTTTAGGATATATTTGTGATGTTATGGAAAAACATGCAGTTTACAAATGCTAGAAAACGTCGGGGCTTTATCTAAGGGAAAGGTTGCTATCAAATAGGCTGCCATCTAGGTACACACACTGGATGTCCGATGGCACACTGTGAGAAAGACAAGTGGACCCAGATGCAGTCCTACAATCTTGTGTGTAGTACAACGTGTCTATGTGTGAATTACAGGCAGAGCTTTATGAAGGCTCCTTTGCCACTATAATAGTACCGTGTGTGTGTTTTTGTTTCAGAGAATGTTTATGCTACAAAGATAAGAGTCGTAAGAAAATTATGTTGGTCAATTCTATGAGTTTTTTATTCGGCCTTGCATGCTTCCGTTAGTTTTTCAAGATTGGTATGTTGTGTAGTGATACTTTCGTGTAGGCGCGAAGAAAAGATAATATTAGAGCTGAGTATCATCCACATAATCAGTGACATGCGAAAACACCGTGTTTCACCTGTATTGCTTATCTCACAATGGGTTAAATGTTAAAAGTGTCTATGCAAGAGTATACGGCCCTAGTTGTACGGCGCCTTGTGTGTACTTCCTATTACTGTTGGCACTTGTGATCGCTTATGATACCTCTTCAACAAAAGTTGCGTTCATATTTTTGTTCATATGTATGTACATTAATTCATTAGCAGAAGCAGGATTTTTTGGAGTTATTGACATTTATTCTGAATTATCGTCTGAACCTCAGTTCAGTCATCCTTAGAAGCCGCATCACTATTTTGGATAGATTGGAATATTTTGTGTTGTCGGATGGCCTGAAGGTTGTGCTAATGTGTAAGTCTGATAAACGGTGGTACCTTTGTTTTCTTGACAAGGCTAGTTTTTAATATTGCCCACTCTGCTGGCGCTTTTGAGAAACACATGTAGACACAAAATTGTACTACATCCCAGTTTCAGCTGTATAGACTCACTTTTTTTACTCTTGATAGTAATAATTTTAGGTCTCATCATCTCTTGTTTGTGTGAGGGAAAAAGAGTGTCTCAAGTCATTGAAAAATGCATGAATAGCTTCATGCTGGTGTTAATTTTGCAAGTATATGTAAGTAACATTTTTTGATGGCTACAATGTCCAGGGTATCATGTTATTTTTTCTGCTTTGCTGTAACTAGTATATTACATACATATTTTACTTAACATCACAATATGTAAGTATAATTTTTAACCAGTTCACTGTTCAAATCAAAACTATTGCCACAACTTGGCCCTCTGCAGGACAAAGACTCAAAATGTTTCTTGAACCAGAGATTGCCCAAATTTCACTTTTAATATGTTAAAAAGGCACAATATTTAAGATTTTTTTTTTATTAAAATATACAAAACCACTATGAACAATGTTATTATTTTTGCTGACTTGTGTACTTAATCATGTTTAATATCCAGAGAAATAAGCAATATTTTTAACTAGTGACACGGACCGTGTCGTTGTGTCCGCCTGCCAATGATGTCATAACTCCTCGATTTGTTTTGTAGAAAACATGGAAACACCAACGACGCTTTAATATGTTGTGCGTTTTAATAGACGCGGTGAGACCGCACAGAGACATTGTAACAGAACTCCTCAAAAACTTATCTATTATGATAAAACTGAAGCGCTGCTTTTTTTTCCTACTGAGGCCCTAACCAGAAGGCCTGAGCCGGTCGTGACTGTGGCATAATAAAACTCCCCGCTGCTTTCGAGCCGTCGTGTCACGGCTCATTCAGTGCCTTCGTTTCGATTTGTGACTGCGTTTCAGCCTCACCCTAGCTTCTTCTACTACGTTAATAATCAGTAGCTCCTTCCCCGTGAACCGATGAGTTTCTGCCTAGTCCTGTCGGATTGTATCATCCTTTGTCAGCTTTGGGATGAAGATCCACACTCTCTCACAGCGTCATCAAACTACGCCTTTTTGTTTGTTTGTTTGACCTACGCGGCCCCCCTAGCCGAACGAAAACGTACATCATGTGGTGCCTTTTACATAATCATGTCTACACATTCAAATAAAAAAACAAGACTCTAATGATCTATTCGTTATGCTGTGTGGGGCTTCGGAACTACCCTGCGCATAATGTTCAGATGCAAAATCCTCTAAATAGTGAGCGCTGTTCTGTACAATCTAAAAATGACACAAATATTAGAGAAGGTCCTATCATTCATTGACTGTCTCGCCATTCCATGCCTTTATTAGTGCCTTCATATGAAAAGTTGCCTATACTTTGAATAAAATACAGCCGTCAAGTACTTTACTGTGACTGACTTAAAGGTTAAGAAGAATAGAGATTAAGAATATACTAGTTACATCAAAGCACGCAAAAAAATATACATCGTATCCTGGACATTGTAGCCAATCAAAATGTTACTTACATATACTTGCGCAAATTAACTACAGGGGGGGCAAGTAATGATTCATGCATGTGTTTCAATGACTTGGAGACATACTCTTTTCTCACCACCAAACAAGAGATGGATGAGTGCCTAAAATTATTAATATCAAGAGTAAAAAAAAGTGAGTCTATACATGCTGAAACTGGTGATGTAGTTACTTTTTGTCTAAATGTGTTCCTCAAAATCGGCGCTCAGCAGATGGCAATATTTGTATAACATGCCTTGTCCACGAAACATCGCTAAGGTCCAGCGTTTATCAGACTTACACAGGACACACAGTTCAGACCTCTACCAACACAAATATCCAATCTACTCAGTGATGCGCTTCTTAAGGATTTGACTGATACTGAGGTTCAGCGATAATTCAGAATAATGTCAATAAATCCAAGAAAATGCCTGCTTTCTGGCTAAATGAATTAATGTACATACACTGAACAAAAAATATGGAACGCAAAACGATGGTCCCGTTTTTGCCCCCATTTTTCAATGAGATGAACTCAAGATCTAAGACTTTTTCTATGTACACACAAAAGGCCTATTTCTGTCAAATATTGTTAAAACAAACCTGTCTAAAATCTGAGGTTAAATGAAACCACTCCTTCTTTGCCGAGATAATCCATCCACCTCACAGGTGTGGCATATCAAGATGCTGATTAGACAGCATGATTAATTGCACAGGTGTGCCTTAGGCTGGCCACCATAAAAGGCCACATTTCCAAATGTGCAGTTTTACTGTATTGGGAGGTCGGGGGTCCTGAAAAACCAGTCAGTATCTGGTGTTGACCACATTTGCCTCATGCAGTGCAACACAATCTCCCTGACTAGTAGAGTGATTATGTTGTTGATTGTGGTCACTAAATAGATTTTTGAATATTGTGTTGTATGGTCTGAATGTGTGTAATGTGTAAGTCTGATACATCTCCAACACTTTTTTCTGACAAGGCATGGTTGAAGGCGGCATGCTATGGGCCTAATGGTTAGAGATTTGGCCCTTGTAACCCGAAGGGCGCATGGTTCGAGTTCAGTCTCTAGTGCATTGGCAGAGTTTATCTTGTTGTAGGTGGGAGGGAGTTGAAATGAACAGTGCTCTCTACCCATGGCTGAAGTGACTACCTGAGCACTGAAAACCCCCAGTTGCACTTCCTTTGATGCTGCAGCTAACGGCTTGGAGTCCCATGTGCTCCTTGCGTTTGGGAAGAGCTGCTCACTGCTCCTTGCGATCGTAGTGTCACGGGTGTACCCCTCCGAACTTTCGTGGTTCACTTCTCACTGCTGTGTGTGTGCACTTGGCCATGGGTTAAAATGCAGAGCACCAAATTCCGGTATGGGTTACCATACTTGGCAAATGTCACGACTTTCACTTTCACTTAATATTGCCATCTGCTGGCACTTTTGATAAACACATTTACACATTAGTGTAACTATATCCCAGTTTCAGTTGTTTTTTTAGACATTGTGATTTTTTTTTTTTTTTTTACTCTTGATATTAAATAATTTAGGTCGCGTTATCGTCGTTTGTGTGAGAAAAAAGAGTTGTCTCAAGTCATTGAAATCATGCATGAATATTCATGCTTTGTTAATTTTGGCAAGTATATGTAAGTAACGCTTTTGATTACAATGTCCAGGCTAGACATTCATGGTTTCTGCATTGATGAACTAGTACTTTCTTAATCTCTATTCTTCTCAAACCTTTAAGTCAGTCACAGTAAAGTACTTGATGGCATTTCAAAGTTATAGGCACTTTTTCATATGAAGTCACTTGTAAAGGGCATTGATGTGCTAGGCAGACAGTCAATGAATGATTAGGACCTTATATAATATTTATGATCATTTGTCATTGTACGAATAGCTCATATTTAGAAGACTTTGCAAACTCCTGAACATTGTCATGCAGGGTATTTTCTGGAGGCATATGGATCATTAAGCTGTCTTAGTTTTTTTTTATATTTTAAATGTCTACCATGTTATTTATTAAGCATATAAAGTGAAATTTGGGCATCTCTGGTCAATGAAAGAGACATCTGGTCAACAGAGAAGAGGGGGACTCTGGTCAAACATTTTTGAGTACTTTGTCCTGCCAGAAGGGCCAGTGTGACAATATTTTGACTTTGAACAGTGAACTTGTTACACATTATGCGGCAGGGGCGTAGCTGTCGGGTGATGTGACCCTCAACAGCCAAACAAAATTAATGATTCATTAATGTACAAAGCAAGTTACATTTCATGTTCATATAATAAATTCTATATAGAATACCAATTGCCCGTGGTTTAGAGCACTCCCTAATGGCAATGTTGGGAAGCATGCCATGATAGCTTTAAACAGGAAGCAAGACAGCGTACCAGGGTACCTATTTTTTTGTGATTATCATTACTAAAAAACCATAACTTCTAAACCCCTTATATACAAATAAACTGCAGGACCTTGGGAATTTGAGACCAATGTGGACATACTATACCGTATTTTTATGAAATTAAAGATTTTTATTATGCACAATATTTCACCAAGTTACATTACACTTAAACCATATACTTTAAAAGCGTAATTCCTTAACAGTGTCTTAAAAAACTAGTGGAACACACGGCTTAACCTATATAAACAATTATTCTATATACAATTTGAATAAATGAAAAAAAAAAAATTATATTAAATTAACGTCTAACTTCCTTTAAACAGTGGACACGTTAATCACCGAGTTAAAACTAAATAATAAAAAAAAAATACTGCCGTAAAATAGACAATTCTCTTGCCTTTCAACAAATCTCACGCTTGCATAGATTTGGCGAGGTCCAGCAACTGTCCTACCTGCTCTCTGTCAGTCCACGTGACAGCCTGCCTTTCCTGCAGACCAGTCAAGTGAAGAACATAGGTGGTATTAATTAAAAGTGACTAAAATATGCTAAAAAACTGATGAGATGTGATAAGGTTGCGGCGCAAAACATTTGCGTTATTGGTAAAGGATATTCGACTTTTCGGGCGCAAGCAGCGCTTAACGACGACACAAAAGATAATAATTATGTTTTCCATATTGACATTTAACTCATTTAGGCGACGCTTTTTAATCCACGGTGACTTAGGAGAGCAGATAACACAAAAAGCATAACTTTGACTCCTGAACAAACACCATGCAAATGCCCAGGGCGTCTTTTTTCCAGCAGTTTAAGTTTTTTCTCTATTAGTGGCCCCCACAATCTTGTCTCTGCCATCCAAAAATGGCTGCACAACTGATACATAACAACCACAGCTGATAGCGCTCTAACTAAAAAACGTTAGTCCAGGATCACACATTAACATCAAATGTTACATGGAATATAAATTCACCCCTACCATTTAGTCACATTATGTTTTCTGTTTGTTCGGGTTTAATGCTGCATTATCCCATCTCTGAGCTATTGGGGTATAACTTTTTTATTAATTGATTAGTTTATATTGCCATGTTAAATCATTTTGTATTCTTAAGCTTGTACTATCAATTTGCAAGGTTTTCAAAATAAATCTTCATTGTACTTTTGTACACTGCATAGAGATTCGAGTGCAATTGGCTCATTGCTCTCGTCTCGCTGTATCTAACAAGGCCATGGTTCAGTTATGAATTCAATATAAATAATTAAAAGTCAAATGATGGACTATTGTTCAAAGATGAGAGTTTTAGTTTGGAAAATGTATGTTTTGGAGATTTTTTGTTTGTTGTTTTGTTGGTTTTTTTACCAATTGCTGCCCGGATCTTTTCATTTCCAAACCACACTTTTCCAGATGTTAAACTCCTCCTCAGTTCATCCAATTACTTCTGTTGTTCACTTTATAAAAATTAATATGAATTAATCTTTGGTCAAAGCTGTTTGTTCTGTTGATTAAGCTCTTTCAACCTCTTCTTGCCTCTGTTTTAAAGATTGCGCTGCATATCTGTAACACCTACAAATGATAAAACTTTTATGCTTATTACATCTGCAATTAATCCTCTGAACACTTGCGTGCTGAACCGTGGGGCCTAGTCACGGAGCATTTTCAACTACGATCTGCTCCCTCGACTAAAAGATCATGGTTCCTAAACATGATAACAAAACAAATAATGAACACGTCAAAACGAAACACACAGATACTTACAAAGACCAAGTAGGAACTGTCCTTTACTGTTTGTTGTATGCCCGCAGCTCTCCGAAAGGTAAACTTAGTGTTCTCTCATGTAAAAACAAAATTCAAAACACAATACTGATCTCTCTAACTACTAACTCTCTGTCCTCCTGCTTGCCAGAATAGTCAGTCCTCAGTAGAGGGCTACAATTGCCATCTAGCTGTTCGGGACATTTGCAATAGCATTTTTATTTATAAAAATGAAAGACAGTCGAATATCACTAATCATCTGATGGCTGCAGGTCTTGGAAGCCCATGGCAAGCTTTCATTGGCCAACGTTCCCGCCCATGAGGCCGTTTGTGAGCGACATGTTCAAACAAACCATCACACAGTTCGTATTCATGTCAGCATCACGTTTCGAGACATGGAAATGTCGTAACACATAACAGGACCGGTGTGGTAAAACCGCTCAGATGTATTTAAAAAGTTCAAGTCCAATCTAGTCAAGTTTAGCTTTATTGGTCATTCCCACTACATCCCACAGTCCGAGCTGGTCGATGTTTCAGTGGGGGGTCATCAAACGGAGTTTCTCCTGGAAGTCCATCACACTTCATTCTCTGGTAGGTGTTATTTTCATTGCTGTTGCTGATGAGACCTTCTAACCGTGGTGTCATCCGCACAACATTGATAAATGTGGTGGTGGAGCTGAACCTGGGGGGAGGGGGGGGGGGCGTGCAGTGCATCATGCGTCCGCAAGCGATGGAAGAGCAGCAGGGACTGGCGGTACGACAGCCTTGTGGGGCACCTCGTGCTCAGTTGGTAGTGCTCGAGGTGTGGTGGCTGACAGGACTGGCTCTGAGGTTCTTCCCAGTTAGGAAAGTTCCAAGGATACCAATTACAGAGGGACACTGTTTAAGGCCCAGCAGGTTTTAGATTATATATGAGCTGTTGTGGTAATTATTGTGTTGAATGCTGAGCTAAAATTAGATGAACAGCATTCTGACATAGGAGTCTCTATTTTCTAGGTGGGTAAGAGCCAGGTGGAGGGTGGAGGAAATTTCGATTGTCGTACAGCGGTTTGGACAGTATGCAAACTGAGAAAGATCGATCGCCTATGAGGGGAGGCTGGTTTTGATGTCGTGATGACTAACCTCTCAAAGCAACTTTCATCATGAATGGATTCAGGCGATTATGTGGATGGATGGTGAGTCGTTTAGACACGGACACAGGTGATTTTTTTTTGGATACCGTATAATGGTTGTGGATTGGAGACATGTGGGAACAAACTTGCCTATGCTCAGTGAGGGGTTGAAGTAGATTTGTAAGGACTCTGTCCAGCTGTGCAGCACAGTCTCTCAAGTACACTGGCCAGGTATGTTGTCAGGAGACCCGCCGCCGGTGCGTGGGTTAATGGATTAGATAGGGTCTTCCTTACGTCGGCTGGAGACAGACAGAGCGCCTGGTCGTTGGGAGGTATTGGCAGTTTTTGTACAGGTGTGTCATTCTGCAGTTATCAAAACTGTGAATAAAAGTGGTTGAGTGCCATCCGGGAGGGATGTGTCGTCATCACAGGCCTGTGGGGGGGGCGTTGTACTCTGTTGATTGTCTGAATGGACTTGCCACAGGACAGAGGGCTCTTGCTGTTTTGAGGGCTTTGCTGTTTATCTCTTGATCTGGAATGCTTCATCTCTGGTCTTTAGCAGCCAATGAACCTCTGCTGTACTGCATCCCACAGCTTTTGGTTTTGCACGTGTGGTGATGGTCCCATTTGGTGACTAGTCACATCATCAATGCACTTTTTTTGTGATATAAGCACTCACAGTTTCAGTGTACTCCTGCAGGTCTGTGAGGTTGTTTATATGGTGGCTGCCCCTCTTTAACATGTTCCATCTGTGCACTGAAAGCAGTGCTGTAGTGTTTGAGGTAGCATCATGGATGGCCAAACCTGTGAGAGTTTTTTGAACCGGTTTTTGGTGAGTTTTCAGGAAGTGGGTCTGTATGCTTGGAATTAACATAACAGAGATGTGATCATAGTACCCCGAGGGGGCGGGGGTACAGCCTTGTGACAGTGTTCTTTTTAGTTGTGTAAACAAAAGTCCAGTTTGTTTTTTTTTCCCCTTGTGTTGCAAAGTTCACATGTTGGTAGAACTTTGGCAAAACTGTCTTTACAGTAGTTTGCGTCTCTGAAGAGTATAAAAGATCCTGTTGACTGCGCAATTTAAAGGTTTCACATACATTTTGGAACTCATGTTTTGTTTAGCTGATCCTGAATAAGCGCTATATCGGTCATACACAGTTATAAAACACTACGGCTTTCTCCTTTCGTGAGGGGGTTTGGCGCCACGGCATCTTTGATTCCCAGACCAGAACGTTAAAGAACGTGACAAGACACATCTCCCGAAAATCCTGTAGAATTCAATCCGATGATGACTTCAACACTCCTGAAGTGTTTCCACTTTTGTGTCCCATATGCATACGTTTAGCCAATGGTCTGTGGGCATGACGTCTGAGGCTGAGACTAACCGAGACATTGAAATAACGGCTTTTGCTTCCTGGATGATCTCTACTAACTTATCATGTCTCGTGTTGCCCAGTAGTCATGTGTTTCAGTAGGGCTTACAATTGCCATCTAGCGGTTTTGGAATTGTAATTGCATTTTTATTTAATAAAATGAAAGACATCCGAATATCAATAATATTATATAATGTGTATGAATGTAAAACATTTAACAGCTTGTGGGATGCATGACATCATATTATTAAATGCAAGTAAACTGGAAATATTTAAATTAGCATTATTTTTGGCATAATAAATAATCAATATTTATTAATGCTGTAAAAATAATTTAAATAAAATATGAAAATAATGCTTATTTTAATGTTTCAAAAGTTTACTTGCATTGATAAGAAGCAGCGTGTGGGCGAAAATTACATGTAAACAGATTTAAGGCTGTTTAATAAGATTACTTTTTTGATGATTTCATGGGTTATAGAAATGTAATTGTAAATTATTAAAATGTGATTGCCTATTTTTCACTGGTGGGCTAAAAGCAGACTACATGTAGCCCATCCAATTTAGAGCTAAATCGTGGCTACATAAAGACCATGTCATGAAATGATGCTTATGTTTTTGTAGATATTGATTGACACTGTGAACATGATGGGGATATCAACCATCTCATGCGCTGCTGGCCAGAAAAAAACTACAGTGAATCAGGTTTGACTAGAAGTGGGCTACAGATACAAGGGCTACAAGCTAAATCGTGGCTACGCACAAGCTACGTATTGAACATGTCAAAGAAATGAAACCAAACACCTTGCAAATGGTACTGGTATAAGTGGTATATAGTTGCTAGGGTTAGGATATGTATGTTTATTTTTGCCAAAAAATGGCATGAAACCGAATTCAAGGTTATTTGGTCTAAAAGTGGGTTACACATAGCCAGACTATATCTGGTCTATAATTAACAGAGACGTTGAAATGGCGGCTATTGCTTGCTGGGTAGTTTCAAAAAAAGTCACAGCTGAACCGCGGAGTAAGTCAATGATTCAATGACCTATTCATAAAGAGAGTCACTTGCTTTGTTCCTAAATGAATCAGCCATTTGAACGAATCGATTGAATGAATGATTCAGTCACAAAGACTTTGACTTGCTGCCACCTACTGGTGGTTTTAGTTTAATTTTGAAAGTATAAATTGAGTCATTTAAATAATTTAAATTTCTATATTTAAAACTTTATATTTAAGACATTAATCTCATAATATTGTTATCATGAGATGCATTAATGCCATCTCTGAGACTTGTCAAACATTCTGTAAATATTCCCTAATGCCACATTTGTACTCTTCTGTGCCATGCAAAGATGAATTGTTGATTCTGATTTCATTTGACTGGTAACTTATTCCTTAGTTTATAAATCTAAATTTTTGGGCAAAAAAGATGACATACATTTAATAAGGTTAGAAAAAAATGGCATTAGAAAGGTTAAAAAACCTTTGAGTCAAATATCACCTTATAATGGGAAGATTCATTTCTGTCATTGATCAGAAGGTGCCTAATCCTATTTTTTATTAATTTTTTTTGCAGAGTCCTTAAGAATGTAATGTTACCTTTTAAATCTAAATGCAAACTTTTTTTGCAATCTACAAATCATGCAATACTGCACCAGTAAATAAAGTGTTCTGAGGGCTTAGAAACTATTAGATTCAATTACTAATCATTCTCATTTTTTATTAAATAATTTTATCTTTCATTTCACTAATCAATATTTTTTATTATTAGTATTATTAAACACAGGGGGTCATTAATGATGCTTACATTATAATAATGTGCAAATCCACAACATATGTTTAATTTGGCCAGAATTGCGGGTGCTTGTCTTAATACAAGAAGGTTTATAGAAAATATGAAATAAGTTGTTAATATATGTTAACATAGATTATAAAGAGTTTCATAATTTAATACACATCTGAAAGATCATCTAAAATTAGCATTGTTATTTTTATTATTATAAGCATTATTAACATTATTATTACATAATAATCAGTTCAGTGATTTCTCACCCAGACAGATTAGGAGTTTTTTGCAAATTTCTAATAGAATAAACCAGACATGCAACTTCCAAATAGGCCTACTTTTTTCTTCCTTTCTTTTTACTCACTTGTTTCTTTCTGTTGTTAATGATGATCAGATCTGCTCCTCTCTCTGTACAGCATCTGCTCTCAGTCCAGCTCCAAACCACAAGAGAGGAACACAACAAACTCACTACAGCTGCTCCGGAGCTTCAATTCCTCTGTTATTCCATGTATTTAATTATGTCTCTAAAGCAGGTCACAGTGTGCTGCAAGAGATCAAATCCTCTACAGATGTGTATTTGATTCTTAAGAAAGACTTCAAATTCTTACTGGAGCTACAGGACTGACAATGACTAGTGATGTGGAGCCATTCATCATCTTTAATAATGAAAATAACATAATGGTAACATGTAAACAGCATGCAAAATATCAATAAAGTAAAGCAATCTGGGGTTTAGCTTTCAAAAAAGCAAACATCTAAATAATGGTAAGCCACATACGTTTTATTTATTTATTTATTTTGTAGCAAAGTACAACAGTTTTTAGGAAGCGACTACAAATAAATACATGCATAGGCCTAAACAGGTATTACTTCTAGACCAGGAGTGTTCAGTCCTGAAGACGTGATCTGTAACTCATCTGCCTGGAATCTTCTAGTGATCCCGAAGACCTTGATTTGCTGGTTAAGATGTGTTTTATCAGGGCTGGAACAGGGTTGTTTTTTTTAGTTTGATTAATATAAATATTAGTTGATTAATAAATTATTTAATAATATAAAAAATTTTAATATAAAATATTTTTTTAACTAAACATCTTATTTGAGCTAAACACATAAAACACATAACAAATTAAAAGCGTTTGCTGTTCTTAGGGCCAAAAACTCTTCTCACAGATCCATTGATAAGCATCATTGCAATTAACATCAATCCACCCTGGTAACACTTTATAATAATGTTCTGTTATAAGTAATTTATAAATTATTAGTTAATGATGAACTAATCATTTACAAAACATGACAATACATTCATAAATGATTAATAAGTAATAAGTTAACATTTTAGTAATGTTTTATTAATTCAGTTATAAGTCACTTATAAACCATCTACTAATGATCAGTTTGATTTATTTCATGATTTTAACTTTTTTTAAGATAACTTACAACACATTTGTAAATCGTTAGCATACCACTCATTAATCATTTATGAATATATAGTCATGTTTTGTAAAATGATTTGTTCATCATTAACCAATAACTAATAAGTTATTAGTTGATACATTATTTATCACTTATAAATCATTGAAGTATTTGTCAAAATTTTGTATAATTATCTCATGCACAAATGATGAATAAACCATTAATAAATGATCAGTATATGATTTATTGGCAAATTTGTTAGCTGGTCCGTGTTCAAAAGCACAAACATGCAGGTATGCTAAAGCACTATTTTTAAGAAGAGTAATTTATTTGTTTTGAAGTTGATAAACATTTATAAATGCCTTAGTCATGTGATTCCAGTGACTTGTATTAAATAATTTCACTCATCAGCACAGACTTGTGTTCTGTGTGGAGTGTGTGGATCTAGTGATAAAGTGAACCTCTGAACCGGTTTTACCTTCCACTGAAGCTCACATCAGGTGCACAGAGTTAAAGACTCCATGTGTGTCAGAGAAGACAGCTGTCTATACCCTCAACAGTCAGTACTTAGTACACACTACAAAGTGTTCAACACCTGTTATAGATGATGTGTAAGTAAATGAATAAATCATTTACAAAGCTTTCTGCATCCCCTAATCTAAAGTGAAAACTATTCATCACTTGTAAATGTGTTACATATCATTTGTAGACCTTTTCATACCTGTTACAAATTATTTGTATATGTACACAAGTCATTTATAACACTTTCTGCATCCCCTAATCTAAAGTGTAAACTATTCATCACTTCTAAATGTGTTACATATCATTTGCAGATCTTCCTTTTACATGATCCATCTCATTACATCACTTTACCCAAGCTTGAACTTAATTTTTTTAAATAAATAAATGAACACTCTGTCACCATTTAATCAGCACTTAATTGTTTATTTTTTATTTTGTTTCCCATGGGACAGCTGCTCACCATAACATGAAAACGTACCATAAACGTAGTCCATTATTTTGTGCATTTTATTCCAAGTCTTCAGTAGTTGTACGATACCACCGTATGAGAAAAAGTTTTGTTTTCCGTAATATAATCATTATACATTAATAACAGTACATAGCTGCCGTCTCATCCGTTAAAACTTTCAAAATTGGCGCTTCAACACAATGACACTGGTTTGCGGCAGTGACGTCAAACCTCGCTCCTTATTGGCTGTCACTTGTGATTTGCGACCACCATAGATTGTTTGCGACATGCCAAATTGTGTTGAGTGAGATGCAGATGGAAATGCAGATCAGGAGAATGTTTTGTAGCGATTAAACACTTTAATTTCATTCTGTAACTCACACAAAATTGTTTTGCTGTCAGAACACTGGTAATGTAGCACATGCGTCATTTTATCTGTTCTTTATACTGCTTTTTGTAATGTTTTAAATAAATTATTGTGACAAACGTACATTTATCTGCCGGTTACACTTTGTATATTGTCAAAATGGTTATATTTAAGATTATAGGGTGGAGTAGCAAGCTTAAAATGATCTTTTTTATACAATATCATATTAACTAAGATAATAGTCACTGTCAATATATCTATATTGTGTTTTTATTTTTGTGAAGTGGCTAAAACGTCGTGTACAAGGAGTGAGTTAGGGGCTCAAATATATCTATATAATAGTAAAATATATTTGCATAAAATAAATTATAATTTAAATATCATATAAGGGATTTGTATAGATTTGTATATCCTGTAACTAAAAGGTATACCAGAACATTTTCACTTTAGATTAGGGGATGCAGAAAGTGTTATAAATGACTTGTGTACATATACAAATAATTTGTAACAGGTAAGAAAGGTCTACAAATGATATGTAACACATTTACAAGTGATGAATAGTTTTCACTTTAGATTAGGGGATGCAGAAAGCTTTGTAAATGATTTATTCATGCATTTACACATCATCTACAATAGGTGTTGAACACTTTGTAGTGTGTACTACTGTAAGTACTGACTGTTGAGGGTATAGACAGCTGTCTTCTCTGACACACATGGAGTCTTTAACTCTGTGCACCTGATGTGAGCTTCAGTGGAAGGTAAAACCGGTTCAGAGGTTCACTTTATCACTAGATCCACACACTCCACACAGAACACAAGTCTGTGCTGATGAGTGAAAGGATTTAACACAAGCCACTGGAATCACATGACTAAGGCATTTATAAATGTTTATCAACTTCAAAACAAATTAATTACTATTCTCAAAAATAGTGTTTTAGCATACCTGCATGTTTGTACTTTTGAACACAGACCAGCTAACAAATTTGCCAATAAATCATATACTGATCATTTACTAATGGTTTATTCATCATTTGTGCATGAGATAATTATACAAAATAATTTTGACAGAAATACTTCAATGATTTATAAGTGATAAATAATGTATCAACTAATAACTTATAAACCATCTACTAATGATTTGTTTGATTTATTTCATGATTTGAACTTTTTTTAAGATAACTTACATTTGTAAATCGTTAGTATACCACTCATTAATCATTTATGAACATATAATCATGTTTTGTAAATGATTCGTTCATCATTAACTAATAACTTATAAGTTACTTATAATTGAATTAATAAAACATTACTAAAATGTTAACTTATTACTTATTAATCATTTATGAATGTATAGTCATGTTTTGTAAATGATTAGTTCATCATTAACTAATAATTTATAAATGACTTATAACAGAACGTTATTATAAAGTGTTACCGATTCATTTATTACATAATAATCAGTTCAGTGATTTCTCACCCAGAGGTCACGCTGGTGCCATCAACCCATTTCCATCTGCCCTCTTCCACGATGTCAGTCACACCAATCCAGAATTCTCTTTTATCAGTAATTTTTTGTAACAAAATCCTAAATAGATTAAGCAATTACATGTTTATATCATGAACCGACAATGGACACATTTCATCTGACACCACAAACACACACAGTATCTCTCATTCACTTGTTTCTCTTTGTTGTTTATGATGATCAGATCTGCTCTACCTCTGTGCGGGAAACTTATCAGCCAAAAATGGATATTCAAAAGTAATTTCTGTCATAACATGTAGAAATGAAACTTCAGAACACTTCAGAACATGTGAGCCTAGGGTGACCAAACGTGCCATTTTCCCAGGACACGTCCTGGCCAGGATTTCTATATTGCCTAAAATATCCACGTTTTGGCTTTGTTTGCGCTGCAGAGACCAATTGTTGAGTGACAAAGTACCGTGAGAGCTCTAGAGAGCAGACGGCTTCTTGTGCCATGATTGGTCGATTACGTACAATGTCTGCATGTTATTGGTCAAACGATCATTAAGTATGAAAACAGTAAACCAAAGCCAAAATCTGGATATTTTAGGCAAAATAGAAATCCTGGCCAGGACGTGTCCTGGGAAAATGGCACATTTGGTCACCCTATGTGAGCCTGAACAGAAATATTTTAGTGTCTATACCAGGGGTGGCAAACTCCGGACCTGGAGAGCCGCAGCCCTGCAGAGTACATTAAGGGAAGGTGTGCTGATTCTTAACTCCAGTTAATTTACTTTAATATCCATCAAGTTTACTGGTTACATTGGTACATTGCCATTGGTCAATACAAACTTGTGCATTGTCATGTGGATATATGCGTGTGTGTGGTCTAAACAAAGGAAAGGAGAAATAAAATTACATAAATTAAGTGATTTAGAACTAACAGGATAACATAATCAAATGTAAATTATCAGATTAGCATTTAAACTTATAGCATATAAACTTTAGAAACTAAACAGCATATGTAAACATGGGTAGATATACATTAAGTGTAAATCTGACACATTAACCACACCTCTGAACTAATTAACATTTGAATTAGGCGGAAATATCTCACAATCACAATAATGAGTTAAATATGACGATTTTACGTGTACTTATTTGATTTACAGCGCTTATGTTTACATAAACTATCGATCTTGCGGGGTTGCGGATCTTCCGCGCATTTGTCTAATCTTATATATAAACATCTCAACAAATAATCTTAATCAGCATTAACAACACTATACAAGATAAATAAACACTTACTTTTGGTCATTAACGCACACAACTTTGACAGGAATCAGGAGAAAACAACACACAAACCATCTCTTTCTGACCAAGCAAGACTAAGCTTAAAGGTTCCACTTTAATAGTCATCCGACAACACAGTGATTTGATTGGCTGTCCTGTCGCGTGATCAGTGCATGATAACTACGGTGACCTGGATGCTTGTTAACCTGGATAACTAAGAGTGTCCAGCAGATGGTGCAGTTGACGTTCCTCTTCTACAGCCGCCCCTACATTTGCTTTGCTTTGCAAATGTACTTTCTATCCTCCTTATTTAGTCTGTTGCAGGATCATTATTTGGGATGGCGGGCAGTGTGATGAGACGAGACACTGGTCGATGGTAGTGCTTGTTCTTTACCTTAATTTCTGCAGAACGGACATTGCCATCTGATCCAGGGTATATGGTTACTACTTTGCCGACAGGCCAAAGAGCTCGGGGAAGCTGGTAGTCAATTATTATCACAAAAGTCCCAAGTGTGAGGTTGTTGGAGTCTCTCATCCATTTTTGCTGTGGCTGCAGGGTGGGCAAGTAATTCTTTATAAAACTTGTCCAAAACTGATCTGCCAGTACTTGTGATTGCCTCCATCTTTTCCGACTAAGAATTTCGGATTCTGGGTAAATCACTTGTGGTAGTGATGCATCTGGCCGCCCCATCAACAGGTAATTTGGGGTCACTGGATCTGGATCCGCTACATCAGAAGAAACATAACCCAATGGCTTTGCATTGAGTATAGCCTCAACTTCTATAAGGAGTGTTCTGAGGACTTCCTCTGTGAGAGTCTGGGACCCGATGATGGTACGCATGGCAGTTTTAACTGAGTGGATTTCACGCTCCCACATACCTCCAAAATGTGGGGCATTTGGGGGATTGTAATGAAACTGGATCTTCTGTTTTGCTAACTGGTTTTGGAGGTCTGGGCTCATGGGACTCAGTATATCCAAGTGGACACAGTGGGTCGTCATGCACTTGAAAATTATTCCCCACCTCTTTTCATTACTCCTTCCTCGCTTTACTAGGAATGGGCCAAAGCAATCTACCCCTGTGGAATAGAAAGCTGGTTTCATCAGGCGGAGTCTGGCTGGGGGAAGTTCTGCCATTTTTGGAATTTTAGGTTTAGCTCTCCACTTTTGGCATTCGACACAGGAATGTTGATGGCGCCGAGTACTGTAACTCAGGTTGGTAACTCGGCGCAGTCGTCCTCCTACACGGATGAGTGCAGTCGTTTTATCCAACTCTGGTAACAATGTGAGCAGACGACTGGACAAAGGGATCGGCTTGCCAGTTGTTAGAGCTTGATATTCTGTGGGGAAACTGTCTAATTAGGCTTGCCTCAAAAGACTTGATTCAGACTGCTGGTACTCCGGTGCTCCTGGATCCCCCGTTTCCCCCACCAACCCCTGACTGGATCTGCAAGTAGCTTCCAGGAGTTCATCAAAGGTTGAGAACTGGGTAGCATCTGGCAGTGATAATCCAGTATAAGTCAAAGTGAGGCCACAAAACTTTGTGTTACGAAGCTCAGTGGGGTCATCATTCAGCCCAACGGCAGGACTTTCTGGCCATGATGCGGGTGGTAGGTAGAGGAAGTCTGGCCCTTTACACCATCGATTGGGTTGGGATAATTCAAGCAAGGTTTTGCCATGTGTGATGTCATATGCAACATTGTTAACTGAATCTACATAGCGCCAGCAATGACCTTCTGTAAGTTCTTGTATCTCGCTTACTCTGGTTCCTACAAAAACTTTGAATCTGCAGGACTCCGATTTCAGCCAGGTGAGTACTGTTGTTGAGTCACTCCACAAGAATGTGTTCCTAATTTCCAATGAGAGCTCATTATGAAGGATCTTGGCTAACTGTGTTCCAGTGAGGGCAGCAAAGAGTTCAAGCCTAGGCACTGATTGTTGCCTTTTTGGAGATACTCTTGATCTGGCGTGGATGAATGCCAGTTCCACTTGGCCTTGGTGTTCAGTACGGAGGTATGCTACTGATCCATAGGCTGTCTCAGAGGCGTCGCAGAAGATGTGAAGTTCTCGTTCTGCCTCTGGGACATGGCTGACAGATAACACCGAGGTATGGTGATCAGTGGTAGATGTTCCAGTTCTGCTTCCCATTTTTGCCAGGCCTGTAGCAGTTGTGAAGGAAAAAGGGGGTCATCCCATTCTCTTTCCTTTACCCACAGTTGCCGCACTAAGGTTTTAGCCCTGGTTGTGAAAGGTATTATGTAACCCAAGGGGTCATACTGGCTGGCGAGAACACTGTAGATGTTTCTCATTGTTACCTCATGGTAGGATAGAGGACGATGTCAGTAATGGAGGGTGTCTCGTACGCAGCGCCAGTTTAATCCCAGGGTCATCTCTTGAGGATCTGATTGGCTGAGGGAAATCCACAACTCTGTGTTCTCTGATCTAGCCTCTTTGGGGATATGGCTAATCACTGAGGCCTTGTTGCTCACCCACTGACGGATTTCAAACCCGCCTGAAGTTTGTAGGGACCTTAACCCATTGATCAGCTCCTGGGGTTCAGTTGAGAATGCAGTGCTCTGTAAACAGTTGTGGACATAAAAGCAGCGTTCAGCTGACTGTCGTAACTTATCACCCGGCTGGCAATGAGTTGAGTCGTGTCGCTGTACTGCGAATGTCGCACAACAGGGGCTACAGGTTGTGCCAAATGGAAGAACCTGCCACTCGTATACATCAGGTGGGTTTTCAGGCTTTAGGTCTTGCCACAAGAACCTTAGGAGGGGTTTGTCTCTGGGGAGCAGGCGGACCTGATGGAACATTCCCTTTATGTCTCCACTGATGGGTACTTGATGTTCTCTGAAGCGAATCAACACTCCAAGGAGAGAGGGACCCAGCGTAGGTCCAGGTAACAGCTGCTTGTTTAGATTTTGAGCATTGTAGGTGTACGAGCAGTTAAACACCACTCTATGTTTACCATTGTGGGTGACAATATGATGGAGTAAATACCATGATTCTGTAGACTGGTCTGCTTTTACAGGTGATATCTTAGTGGCATAACCAGCTCTCTCCAATTTCTGGATCTCTTTTTTGTACTTGTTAGCTAATGGTAGGTCAGTGCTACGTTCAGTGCTACGGAGGTGGCACATCACAGCATCCTTTGGAGCATGTAACAGAAGCATAGTTTTAACTCAACAGCGGAGTGGCGTATTGTTCAACTCCATCTACTTTTACTCGCACAGTCTGTACCTCCAGCATGTTCAGTGCTTCTCTGTCTTGTTGTGACCTTATTACCATCTTTTCAAAGCGATAAGGCAGGATGTCCATCTGCCATAACCGTTCAACTTGATGATACAGTTCTGCAGATGGGGAGCAGTTAGATGTCAACAGACAATCCTGCAGATGTTTGGAAGGGCCTTGCAAAGTCCAGCCAAGGCGAGTTCTGACAGCAGCTGGACCCCCAGGTGGACCCAGTCGCACTGGTTCAATTGGGGTTATGAGCTTTAACCAGAGGTGGTATAGGAATCCCTCTCAGGTGTCTGTACCTTTCCTGCAGGGTACTCACAGGGTAGGTGTATTCTGCTAAACCAAACTGATCGGCTGTGAAGGCCCCCTGAATGCTGAACCTTTTCCTAGGGTTAATTGGGGTGGATAAGCTGAAGTTTACGGAAGTGCCATGCAATGTCCTGATGTCTTGGTGTACTGTCCGTAAATTCAGTTGCTCTGGTTTGCCCTTTAATCCGAGATGCTGTGCAGTTGTGTCAAGCAGAATGGTGCGCTCTGAGCCATCATCGAGTACAGCAAATGTGTCCAAAGTTTTCTGTTGATGATGGATGGTAACCTTGACAACTTTCAGGAACACCTTCCCACCACAATGAGGTTGGTCTAAGTAAAGAGTCTCTGTGGTGGAGTTGTACAGGCAATTGTTCTCACTGGTAAGCTCACCTTTCCTTTGGTTGATGTCGTGGAGTATGGAGAGGTGTTTGGCTTGGCAAAGATGGCAAGGTCTCTTTAGGTCACAGTCTTTGGCCATGTGGGAGCGTGCACATTTCCAGCATCATTTATTTTCTTTGATCCATCCAACCATTTGCTCCTTTGTTAATGCTGTGAATACGGTACACTGAATGAGGTGATGTTCTGCACGACAGTATGGACAGACGGCTTTGGGCTTGGTAGGAACTTTAGGATGAACTGCTTTGGGTTTAGGTAATGGTTCTGTGGCCTGTCTTTGTTCTACGCCATGCAGTATGGTCGTTTGTTTGCTTTGTCCTCGAATCACTGCTCTTTGATCTCGTTTTATGGTTCTTGTCTCATCAGTTGGGTCGAATTCCATACAGTTGGCTTCTAGCTGTAGCCAGTCTGCAAACTCAAGGAGGGAGAACTTAGTCTTATCTGGGTTTCTTTTGAGGTGATGCCTCCTGAATTGGGTTTGTTGTGAACAAGGAAGACGGTTCAGAAGGCGTTTCACATTTGACCCACTGTGCAGTTCTTCAATCCCCTCCTCCTTCAGGGCTTTGAGCATACCGACTATAGCTTGGACTCTAAGGGAAAAGTCATCAAATGCCCGCTCAACACCAACACAAAGAGGTGGCAGATTCTCCAAAGTCTCTATTTCCCTTAGCACAAACTGGAAGGGCTGGCCATACCTTCTGTCAAGTGCTTGCAGAGCATTAGTGTAAGGTGTAACTGACTCTGCATGTGCCAGTACCAGTCTGTGAGCATTAGGTACCTTCACATGTTTAAGCAGGATGGAGTACTTGTAATGCTCTGGTAGTTGGGGGTGAAGCAGGTTGTCCAGGGCGATCCTAAGTTCCACATACTGGGCTCTGTCTTCTTTAATGAAATCTTGGAAGGTGGGGCTCTCTAATGTTGGAGGCCAGTATGATGAGGGATGGGGAATATAGGGCACTGCATCAGCCCTAAGCTGAGATGTAGTAACTGGGTACGATATTCTTGACAATGGCTCAGTCTCTGGAGCAAACTGACTGTGTACTGTATAAGTTTCAGAGGGCAGTGGTACTTGATAGTATGGGACCTGGGTGGTTTGGCTCGGTCTCTGGTCGGGGAGAGGAGGTAATGGTTTCATCCAGGGCTCTTCAATGGTACGCACACGTGTTCTAGTCAGATCTGATGAGGGGCTGCAGCAAGGTGAGGCATAATGGTGTGTTGACAGACTAGTCTCTCTGCTCACAGGGGGTGGTGACTGGAAATTAGTGTCTCTGATTTGGGTTTTCCTCAGCATTTGTGACAGCTCCTCAACAAAAGGGGTTTTCCCAGGCTGTGGCCAAGGATGACTATCTGGGGTAACAGCATCAGGACTGCATCAGGACTGGCATCGGATTTCAGCTGTCCCTTTTCCACTGATTTCAGGATCTGGGTTCTAGGTGTCTGATGCCGAGATAATGCTTTTGAGGAGTGAGCAGATGTTTGAGGAGTACTGTGTAGCAGGACTTTCTCCAAGAGTTCTGTTTGGCGTCTAGCAAGTCTTGCTCTGTTGCCTTGTAATTTCCATTATCTGCAGCATGAAGTCCTCTGATGCACCAGCTGTTCCAAATAAGTTGTGAGAGGAGATTACCTTCTGTTTAGGTTTAACAGTCTGTCCTGATGGGTTCCCAGCATAGTTGACAATGTAATCGTCTAGGTAGGCAGGCCTCTGGATTGCTCTGCGTGGACGTTGGGATGAGGCAGGAGCAGATTTAGATATTTCAGACTCTGGAGTTGCCATGGTAACGACCCGTATCCGGCTCGAAGGACCAATTTGAAGAGCCATTAACAGTACAGCTCCAACCCTAATTAAAACTCACCTGCCTGTAGCTTCATAGTAACCCTTCAGACCTTTATTAGCTTGTTCAGGGGGGTATTCCAGAAAGCAGGTTATGTGACATACCCGGGTATGTTTAAGAGTAAGTAAGTGGATAACCTCAACTTTCGGTTCCAAAAATGGAGGTAACTTTCAGGGTATGTTAGTAGTCATAGCAACTCAACTCTCTGAACTTAACCTGCTCCGGAGCAGGTTATGTTCCAGGGTTAGTTCACTTCAGCGAGCCTTCAGTGGGCGTGACAGATAGCACACAGCATTATATAATATTACAATATGTAATATAGCTTATTATATATATATATTTTTTTTTTGATATGTTAATGAGGAAGCACTAATATAAGTAATAAATAAGGTAACATTATTCTAATATGATTATTTCTTTTATTGCCATATATAAGAATTATCTGTATAAATTATAAAACACTATGACAAGGTAATGTTTAACTTATAAATATTTATTTATTTTATTTATTACATGTTATATTAGCTCACACATGGATTTTCTATAATGTCTAAATTCTAAATCAAAATACATATCTGATATGACTTAATATATAATTAGCATAAAACAAAAAATATAATTCACATTCTCAAGGATTAAACATTACATGGAAAAAAAAATCACGGTCATCAATTAGGTGGCGATATGCACTAAGCATGTAAACAAATAACTAATGAACAAAAGAAGAAGAAAGAAACAGCTTGGCGCGCTTTTTCTTAGCGTCCGTTTCCATAGTGACTCGTCGATTCGTCGCTCTGTTGAGAATGTCTTGAGTCTTAACCAGGAACATACTCTGAGTTGAATGAACTTACTCCCGGACGCATTTTTGGAACCACATACCTCGAGTAAGCAAGGTTTGGGGTTAATCAACCGAGAGTTCAGGGTTTAGTTCACGGTAAGTTAACCCTGCTTTCTGGAATACACCCCAGGTGTGTTTGATTAGGGCTGAAGTAAAACTCTGCAGGGTTGTGGCTCTCCAGGACCGACGGTCGCCACCCCTGGTCTTTACATTTCTTTTGGTTTCCTGTTCGTGTTCAAGCATACTTTATTGTTTGAGAGCAGGGGTGGACTGGGACAAAAATTCAGCCCTGGCACTGTAGCCACACCGGCCTGCAATACCACACTGACACAGCCTCCCCACAAGCACAGATAGTGAAATAATTTAAGCAGTACCATATATGTAACAGATATTTAAAAATTGAATGTATGTGTCTGGCAAACTTACTACTTTTTAAAGAGCATGTTTATAACAAATTTACACATTCAGTAAAAACAAAAGAAAAACAATCTGAGGATGTTTTAGAGTCTGTGTGCTGTCTGTTTATGCCATCTGTCTGTTGTTTCCTACAGTATCTCTACTACTGTGCTTTTTTGTGTGTGTGTGTGTGTGTGTGTGTGTGTGTGTGTGTGTGTGAGAGAGAGAGATGTAAAGTATTTGTGTGAATGTGATTTCTCTCTCTCTCTCTCTCTCTCTCTTTCTCTCTGTGTGTGTGACACAGGCACAGGTTCCTCCTATCCTAAGAGTTAATTAATAGTTCATTAGAGCCATTAACATTATTAAGAAACTTGCAGCATCTGTATCAGGGTGTGTCTCTCTCATTGTGTTTTCCTACCTCCATGAAACATGACTCTGCAGTACCTAAGGATTTATTGCATACTGTAAACTTATGTACTGTATGCGTGCTCAATGTTTTATTTTAATATGTGACTACATATTCAAAGTAAAGTTCACTACAAATGTCTATAGTACTTTGGCTATTGCTATAGGTTTTTGATGTGTAAGACTATATTGCAAGTAGCTTACATCAGTTTTGAAGAGTTCTGTAAATTTTACGCATTTAGCAGTGTCAGACCATAGCCCTTTTTTTTCTTCCTCAAAGTTTGTTCTGCACCGTCTTTCCTTTTTTACGGTCCATTGTCTAGCTTTTACTGAAAATTAGCTCATGTTGCAATCTCTCTGATGATGGGCTTGATTTTGACTGAACGGTTCAGCCGGCCCATCTCTAATATATAATAATAATAATGTTAATTTATTATTAACATTATTATTATAACTGTAGAGAAATCGTGCAAGCGATAAAAATATGTCCTATGCGCTGTTAGAAAAACAAAATGAGAGCTCATGAAAATTGCATGTTATTTTTATATGCTGTCCTGAATAAGCTATTTCACATAACAGATGTTTATATATACTCCACAAGAAAAAAATTATAAAAATGACCCCGTTCAAACGTTTACATACCCTTGAATCTTAATACTTTGTATCATTTCCTGGATGATCCAAGACTGTTTTTCTGTTTTGTGTTAGTTGTTCATAAATCCTGCATTGGTCCTGAGCAGTTCAACGGCCTGCTGTTCTTCAGAAAAATCCCCCAACTCTTGCACATTCTTTGGTTTTCCATATTCTTCTGCATTTTTGAACCTTTTCCAAAAGTGACTATGATTTTGAGATTAGGGATGGGATGGTGACCGGTTGCCACCGCAGTTGTCTACTGCCACCGGCGGTAGTGCACGTGACGTCACGCACTCTACACACACTTGTTTTATATACAAGTGTAGTAACAGTAATAGCTGCAAATTGTTTTATTTAGACTTTAAGTCTATGGTAATTTACAAATGACCTCAAACACCATACACAGCATTTCCTTTATAGACCAGATGCTGAAGCACTGAAGTGAATGTGGCTTTATGCTGAGAAGGATCAGTGAGTGCAGGTGCAGGTGATCAGTACTCCGGCGATTGGGATCGGGTGTGATTAGGAACAGGTGACAGTGATGATGGAGGTGGCTGTGAAGGTGATTCCCTGACAGTAATGACGAATGAGCGGCTCTACCTTTTGAATAAAGTGTTGTATAAATGCGTGTCCTGTCATTATAAAACTCTCCTTTCACTCGGCATCTGAAGTGGAGCAGGACAACCTTGTTTTGGATATTCAAATAACCCATTTTGGGCTTTTTTGTGTTTTGTGATTAATGAGCAGCACAGCGGTTTATATGTATATTTATCCATAAACAGGTTAATATTAATTCTGCTGCTAAAAACATAAAGAAACCCTGTAGGAGTGGTTATGTGCAAACAGTCAGAAACTAGATATTATCTATATGTACCTTTTACTTTCACTATTTGTTAGTGTTGTTATTGAGTGTGCATGTCAAAAAAAAAATCTATTTCGATTTGAAGCTTGTGACAAACGCGCACATCAACCAGATCACTTTATTTAGAGTTCATGTAAACACTACAATCAGATTCATCAATCGTAATGAATTCAGTCCGATTGAACCAAAAAGTGCGCATGTAAACATAGCCACTGAGTTTGCAAATGTAAAATTGAAATTATACAACAGTTTTACACATTTCTGATTTTATACAAAGATTAATAATCTAGTAACTTACATTTTATGAACACTGTTGTCTTGGCTGGTGTGGTTACACGTGGTCTGCGGTTATGAGGCCGGTTGGATGTACTGCCAAATTCTCTGAAATGCATTTGGAGACGGCTTATGGTAGAGAAATGAACATTCAATTCACGGGCAACAGCTCTGGTGGACATTCCTGCAGTCAGCATGCCAATTACATGCTTTTCAAAACTTGTGACATCTGTGGCATGGTGCTGTGATAAAACTGCACATTTTAGAGTGGCCTTTTATTGTGGCCAGCCTAAGGCACACCTGTGCAATAATCATGCTGTCTAATCAGCATCTTGATATGCCACACCTGTGAGGTGGATGGATTATCTCGGCAAAGGAGAAGTGCTCACTAACACAGATTTAAACAGATTTGTGAGCAATACTTGAGAGAAATAGGCCTTTTGTGTACATAGAAAAAGTCTTTGATCTTTGAGTTCAGATCATGAAAAATGGGGGCAAAAACAAAAGTGTTGCATTTATAATTTTGTTCAGTGTAAAATAAAACAGTTTTCTTTGCATTTTTAATGTCTTCTCTTCTACATCGCTTAGCTAAAGCAGACCCTTATGCTTGCTGACCTTGTTTGGAATCTAAAGACAAAACACATTGCAGGTGCACTTTGTTTGTCGTTCACAAACACAATGAATGTGAATTTCAAAAAAATTGATCAAAAGACTTAAGTGCCCAACAATAAATCTTTATTATTTTTATTATTCATATATTTATTAATATCTTTATTACAATATCAGCTCAAACAAAAATATACACTGATTAAGACATAGCTCTTCCTTAATATAACATAAGCTATTTGACTCTGGCAAAGCATGAAATCACTAATATTGGTTAACCAATCAATGGCTACATTTAAATGTCAATAACAGCTAACTGAGCAGTGCAGTGTAACAAATGTAAATTAACCCATCTTCCTATGTCTATATACAGGCCAGTGTTTCAATTTCAGTTGCTGCGTCCATGCCAGAGTCCATTCCTGATGTGTCCTCACTTCTGTTTTACTTTTGTGACATTTCAATAATCTGTTCTTGGGTTCAGTTACAAGCCATTATTCTACACATTACTTGTTGACACTGGCCATCAATATTGAATGTGACTGATCTTCAGGGAACTGCCTGGTATATTCCTGATCATACGGTGCAGAGCTTTGGGGTAGATTTGAGGATGATGCGCTGGATTGGCTCTGCTGAGTGCAGTTTGCAGTTCCCGAGGAGGAGATGGACACAAATTGGAGCTGAACCACATGGGTGTCACAGTGAGCAGAGGCAGTGATACATGCCTTTGCTGGAAACCTCCCGGGCTGACGCTCACAAGTCCAGGGTAAGTATGCAGTGTGCTACTAACAGTCCCACCACCTCCACCCCGTGTGTTTCTCTGCACAGGCCCGGTGCACCCAGGACGCGATCTGCCCAGATGTCCTTCACTCCGGCGCTGGGACACCACGGACCCTGGGTGCATCCGCAGCGGAGGACGCGAGCCAGGCCCCGGGCGACAACTTCTCCCCCTCCGGTCTTCGAGATCTCCACACGGAATCGCTTCTCTCCCCTCCGCGAGACGGAACGGGACGCTGTGATCGTCGGAGACTCCATCGTCCGACACGTCCGTGCTATGTTAGCCGAAGGTAAAGTGCACACTCACTGTTTCCCTGGTGCTCGTGTTCTTGATGTTTCTGCGCAGATACCCGCGATCCTGAAGGCCGACGAGAGCCCCAGAGCGGTCTTGCTTCACGCCGGGGTTAACGACACCACGCAGCGGCAGACGGAGATGCTGAAGAGGGACTTCAGGAGCCTGATCGAGACGGTTCGCAGCGACGGTTGTAAGCCATGCACTGCATTCACCTGTAGGCAGGACAACAACATGTTTTATATTATTATTTACATCTGTCATTTTATTAATGTTGTTTACATTATTAGAACATGACAAACTAGTGTTATACTCAGTATTAATGCTTTAATTCCATTTTGTCTATTTCATACTGACCTGTTGGTATAAATGGGCCGTCTGTGCGATGCAGTCCGCGTGTCTCATCAGTGGAGGCTTGCTTGTCATCCCAGATTTTGTTCACGCTCTGCTGGAAACGGTCAAATTTGCAGAGTTGAGAATTAACTTTTTTGAACTCCAGTCCATCCCTTAAATTTCTGGTTGCCTTGAAATTTCCATCGAGCGTCTTCCTGTATAACAGAGAAAACATGCAATGAGCAAAAATGGGATTTTTTGGTCACTGCTGATAGTTTTAGTGCCTTGCTTGTGGCTGGACTGCAGGAGGTTGATTTGGTGAAGCTATTCAATGCGTTGATCAGGTTTGATGAGTACGTTGATGCAGTGGTTGAATTTGCCTTCAATTCTGCTACCGTGGGATGAGACAGCAAAGACTGAATGCTTTTTACTAGTTTGGCATCCAGATCTTTTCCTGGTTTACCTGAAAACCAACACATTTTACACTGTAAGCTACCCTGATGTAACACCCTGAGAAAACAGGGAGAAATAATCACACGAGTGATGCTGCTATGTTTCCTGAGTGAGAACATTTACTCATATATCAAACACACTATACAACTCATATTCGCAATTGATCGGTTACAGTAGTGTATACTCCTTTTGTATTGCAAATATATTAACCTATAACACACATGCAAACTTTCCTTGAAACACTTCTCATTCTCTTTCCCACTAATAGTAGATAAAATATTAATGTGATTAAGTATACTCTCACAAACTTCATACAGTTACAAAATAATATAAAATATGATACAAAATACGTTCACCCCCCCCCCCCCCATCAGTATGTGGGAAGATTTGCATAACGACGCCCAGATGTTCACGCAAAGATAGAAGGCGTACCTTTTATTCTCTTTGTAGTATTGTTGTTGCCGCCGCCATGTCATATAGACGCTGTGTGTTTCACTGTGAAAGAGAAACTACTTTGTTTGTCCTTCCAAAAGAGGACTATATCCGCTTCATCATGCCTGGGGCTGATCCATGCTGGTGGCTGAGGAAATACATCAACTTTGCACTGCGGATCATTGAATAGGCTTTCACCGTGGACGAAGTGGAGTCCAGCACGGGGTCGTCACATGTGGTTGCTGCAAGCCCAAGGTACGCTCCTTCGTAGAATGCACCTGCCGCACCATTCTCAAGCCGCCCGCATCTGCTCACACTCTAGGCCTCCGGCCTCTGCTCACTCAAGACCGCGGTGTGTGATGCTGTTTCATTGAGAAAGCGAAACTACTTTGTTTTTGCCTTCCAAAAGAAGACCCGACTAGAAATCATGTTTATATCATGTTTACAATGGGTTTTACTGTATGTTTATGTCTCGTCGCTCCGGCTGGACAAGGCATCACAATATGTTAAGAGGCGTAACATTTCCATCACGCGCTTGAGGCATTCGGACAATCACAACGCACTGGATAGCTGGCCAATCACAGCACACCTCACTTTCAAAGTGATGAGCCTTGTAAAAATGTACGCGTTTCAGAAGGCAGGGCATAGAGGAGAAACAATAATGTTCAGTATGTGGAAAATAATGTGTTTTTTTTTAACCTTAAACTGCATTAACACATTTCATTACACCAAATACACAAAATAATGTTCTTTTTACCAGCATCATATGACCCCTTTAACACACATGGTGAAACTTTACCGTTTCTCGTTCAACGACTACCAACACATACTCTTAACATTCAAACCCATTTTAGAAATGCATTATAATCATTCCAGTGATATGATATGAACAGGGAGAAATAATCACACGAGTGATGCTGCAATGTTTTCTGAGTGAGAACATTTACTACTATGAGGAAACTCGCGATCTCACCTGAGAAAATGAGTCGAGACATTAACAGTTGATCCCAGACTACTGGATCAGGCCTCTTTTGTCAATCATCGCCTATTCTACCTACCTTGTAACAAATACAACAAAATAAACCAATTAATTAATTAAATATTTCCCCCATTTAATTTCCACCCTTTTCCAAAATACAATTAATGTTAAAACAAAATTACTATTTTAAACAAATTATTAAACAAACTGAAATTGTCACAGTCATGGACTTCTATCCTCCTGTTTCTTTTGAGTTTTCCTTATTTGGTCATGTTCCTTTTCTTGTTTAGTTCATTGATTACTCCCCACCTGTTTCTGTTCTTCTGATTACTTCCTTTGTGTTTATAAACCCGGTCTGTTTAGTTCTAGTTGGTCAGTTCTTAAAGTATCAGAGTGTTAAGTTATGTATGTGTTTGGTTTTCGCCCTTGCTATTATTAAAACCTCCCTCTTTTGGATTTTTGTTTGGCACCCTTCATTGCACATGTTATAGAAGAACTGACCGAAACCAAAAATGCAGGCTGAGGAGGAACTGAGGTGTTTGAGGCAGAGCGGTCAGAGGTTGGAGCGATATGTAGAGGATGTCCTCGAGCTCGCAAACCTGGTAAGTTATCATGACTTGTTCCTGGGCGCTTGTTTTTTTCTGGGGCTGGCCGAGGACACAATCCGTTGCACTCTTCCTGGAGGTGATTTCCCCTTGATCAAGCTTATTAATCTGGTCCTCTGGTTGAACAATTCGGACTTTGAAGTTGAAGAAGTTCATAATTAGCAAAAAAATTCCTTGTCCAGTCCCATCAGGAACGAGACGTGTTGCGCCCACTCACCCTGAGCCGGGAACCTCTGCGTACCGCTCCTACAGCTCTTCCTGCCTGCCCAAACCCAACCACCCCAGTAGCCTCCCGAACTCAGCTATCTCCCTCAGCCCGCCAATGTGGCAACTGGTGGTGAGTCATATGGCAAGCCATATTAAACCGCTCTCTCCTCCAGATCACCCTCCATCACCAGCCCCCAGCTTTAGTATCCTGGACATGGCATTACCCCCAGGTTTCTCCGCACCCATCCTCTCCCCAGATTTCCCTCTAGAGCACTTCCCTGAACCTCCTTCACCACCTAAGTCTCCTGTGTCTCCGCTGGTTCTGCCCAGCCTTGAATCTCCTACGTCTCCATTGGTTCCGTCCATCCCTTCATCTCCTGAGCACCTCGAGTTAAGCCCACGGCGGGCTCCCGATCTCCTGTTATGCCCAGGAGGAGCTCCCGAGCCCCAGTTGAGCCCAGGAGGAGCTCCCGAGCCCCAGTTGAGCCCAGGAGGGGCTCCCGAGCCCAAGAGCTCACTCCTGTGTCTGCTTCAGGGCCCGAGTCCAGCCCCGCAAGTTTTCCTAAGTGTTTTTTTTTTTTTGGGGGGGGGGGGGGGGGGGGGGGGCGGGGTGGTTAGTAGAGATCCAGCCGTAGAGGCTGAGGTGGGGGTTGGGGCCGTGGCCTCGGAGCCAGATCCGCCAGGGACTCCCGAGTCTCCAGATCCGCCATGGCCTCCAGAGTCTCCAGATCCGCCCTGGAGGTCCTCCTCAACTCCACCCCGTTCCTGTCCTGCACCAACCTCCAGGGCACCCACCCCTGTAATGTCACAATCATGGGCTTCTATTCTCCTGTATCTTGAGTCTTCCTTGTTTGGTCATGTTCCCTTTCTTGTTTAGTTAATTGATTACTCCCCACCTGTTTCTGTTCTTCTGATTAATTCCTTTGTGTTTATAAACCCGGTCTGTTTAGTTCAAGTTGGTCGGTTCTTATAGTATAAGAGTGTTAAGTTAGGTAAAGTTATGTATGTGTTTGTTTTTCACCCTTGTTATTAAAATCCTCCCTCTTTTGGATTTTCATTTGGCACCCTTCATTTGATAAATGTCACGTGTTACAGAAATATGGTTTTGCATATTGAACAGAATTATGACTGTTAACTTTGTCTTAATGTTCATGTCAGCTAAATAGTGTAATTAATATTATAAAAAAAAATACTACCTGTTACATACTCCCCTTCAAAATAGATGTTGTCCCCAACATCTCAATTTGACTCTTAGTGCAAATTTTACAAAAATTACATATTAAAGAAGATTTCAACCTTATAACATTTCAGACACTTATGCAACATTACTGTATGTCTTGTAGGTTACAAACTGGAGCTCTTTTCATACATTCTTTTTCACTCAATGTCCATATAATTTTTTTCTTCACCCCCTTTTTTCATGCCCATGTTATCTCACATTTATATAACTTGTATCCCTCTTATGAGTTCCCTCTAGAGGTGCATATGAATTGTACTTCCAGTCTATAAGTATAGCTCATCTTCAACAGTCTCTTGCAATGTGAATGCTGTGTTTAACAGTCCATTGTGTGCTTAATGCATCTGTTCAGTTCAGGGGGGTGTTTACAATTACATGCCTTTAAACTCTGTGTCCATAGGGCTGGAAAAGGGGATATGAAAACACTGTGGGTGTCCATAGCATTTCAAGGTTTGTATGATGTGGTTGTGCACTCATATTATAACATGTTGGTGTGCCCAGTCTATCATATGTGAAAACCCTTGGTCACTTACGTGGTCATTGAGGTTGCTGGAATTCTCCCTCACTGGAGTTACTTGGCACAGGATAATGTGGATAATGTTTTCTACAGACTGGTCCTCAGAAAACTGTCCTCCCTTTTTGGACAGTACTCCACTAGGTGTTGCACAAGGGGTGTATCAATACACACAGGGTTTTCTGTTTCAAGTGAGAAAGAGTTGTACTGCTGCTGGACTAGCACTGGATAATATCATCATCATCCTCTTCCTCTTGCTGTTCCTGTTCTTAATTTTTTATTTTACTGCTTTTTTTTGCCAGAGTCTGTACTGGCATTTCTACAGGTAGGTGGTCACAGGGGAGGAGAAGAATAGTATCCTTCCAGTGATTTCTCAGTTTCCCTGGGCCGCCACGAGGTGTCAGATTTCTGATTAATACACGATCACCCGGCTGTAGTACTGAACTTTTCACCTTGTACTGTCATAATGATGCTTGTTTTTAAATGCAGCTTTTTGAGCATTTTCCTATCGTGAACTCATATGCTTCTTCCATGCCCTGCTTCCACTTTCCATATAGATATGATGATTGCTGTCTCCCTGCTCTGGAGTCAACCCGAACAACATGTCAACTGGCAACCGTGGGGAGCGCCCATACAACAGATAAAAGGTGAAAAATCAGTCACTTCACTGCGAGTGCAGTTATATGCATAAATCAGTTTGTTTAATGAATTTTTCCAGCTAGATTTCTGTCTCTCTGTGAGGGTCCTTAACATTTGGAGCAGTGTACGGTTAAACCGCTCGACCTGTCTGTTCCCTTGAGGGTGGTAGGGAGTGGTCCTCGACCCCACAACTCCACAGTATTCTTTCAGTTATTTGAACAGTTGATTTTTAAATTCACCACCCTGATCATGATGTATTCTGGTTGGGAATCCGAATCTCAGTGCGTAGTCATCTTTTAAAATCTTTTCCCCAACAGTTTTGCCTGATTTGGACATTGTAGCATAAGCTTGTGCAAAGCATGTAAAATGGTCTATAATTATGAGAATATACTTGTAGCCACACTTACATTTATCAAGGTATAGAAAATCAATTGACACAAGTTCAAACGGCTGAGTGGTGACAATGTTTGTTAGTGGTGCTCTTGTTTCATGGTGGGATTTTTTTGTGTTTAAGGCACACACATCTCCTCATAACATAATCCTCTATCTCTTTTTGCATATACGGCCAGTAAAATCCGTCCCATATTAATGATGTAGTGCTATCTACACCTTGATGGCCCATTTCATTGTGGAGTTCTTTTAACACTGTATTTATATGCTGTCCTGGAAGAACCAGTTGTTTCCTGCTTGCCGTTTTTCTGTACAGAATCCCATCCTCATCAAGTTCCAGCTTGTCTCACTCTCTTAGGAGGCATGTCACCTGTGGACTGAGCTGTTTAAGTTGTGGGCCTGAGAGTTTTTTTTTCAGCCTTTGGTTGTGTTTGATTTGTTCCGTTGTTAATGGAATGATAGATGTCTCTGGAGATATTGCTGCGGGTGTGGCTGACACACCCATGGACTGCAGTTAAAGTATGGGAGCCATAGGCAATCACACAGAGTTTTTCACCCTGGCTTTGGTACAATACAGCTCCTAGTCCCTGATTCAAAGCATCGGTATGAAGGATGAATGGTTGTGAAAACTCTGGGAAGCCGAGGACAGTGGGCCGGACTAGGCATTCAATCAACTGTTCCAGGGTTGACTGGTGTGTGTCAGTCCAATCAATGGGTGTGTTGGATGGGACCCCTCCACTCATTTGTTTTGCTTGCCATTTTCTCTTTTTGCTTGTTCCTAATTCTGTACCTCTGGGTGTTTTAAGCAAGTCATATAGGGGGCTGGCTATTAGTGAAAAATCCTTAACATACTGCTGATAATAACTTAAAAGTCCCAAAACTGCTCTCAAATCACCAAAATTACCTGGCTTTTTGTGTTTCAGTGCCCTTACTGCAGCTGTATCAGTGGGGTCCATCCTATTTCCTTCCGCTGACACTATTCGTCCAAGGTACCGAACTTCAGCTTTGAACATGTCACATTTTTTTGGTTTTAATTTTATGCCATGCTCCCTCAGCCGCTGCAACACCTTTCTGACATGGTAAACATGATCCTCAAGCGTTCTACTGACCACAAGATACTGCACACATTTCATCCCTTAAGCCCTCTAAACATTCCTCCATGCAGCACTGAAATGCTGCAGGCGCATTCATAAGCCCAAATGGGATACGCACCCATTCGTATAGGACCCAGGGAGTCACAAAAGCTGTTAGATGTCTACTATCTTTGGCCATAAATCCCTGGTGATATTCCTTACCCTGGTCCAGCAGTGAAAAGAGGGTGTTCCCCCCAGATTGTCCATTATATCTTGGACCCTAGGAATTTGGTGGCGATCCGGATGAATGAAATGCTGAAATGCTGCAGGCGCATTCATAAGCCCAAATGGGATACGTACCCATTCGTATAGGACCCAGGGAGTCACAAAAGCTGTTAGATGTCTACTATCTTTGGCCATAAATCCCTTGTGATATTCCTTACCCTGGTCCAGCAGTGAAAAGAGGGTGTTTCCCCCCCAGATTGTCCATTATATCTTGGACCCTAGGAATTGGGTGGCGATCTGGATCTTTCTATTAAGTCTTTCTATTAAGTTCTCTGTAGTCGATACATAAACGTAGGGTGCTGTCTTTTTTCCTCACGCGGACGATGGGAGAAGAATAAGACGACATAGATTTTTTCAACCCATCCCTGTGGTATTAAGTCCTGCAAATAGTTTTTAATTTCCTTATACAAGGGCTTTGGCACAGAAAGATATGTCTTTGTTACTGGTTCGTTGTCTTTTAACGAAATGTTCATTTGCAGATCTGGTATGCAACCAATGTCATCATCAGTCCTGGAGAATGATCCTGATTCCTCTCTTAACATTTGAGTGACTAATTGTCTCTGTTGCTCATTTAGGTGTGTGAGATCAATGGGAGGGTCCCATTGTTCGTGCGCGGGGGTGCTTTCACTGAATGCTTGAGCTTGGATGTGATGGACGGATGGAACGGGTAGGTGACTGTTGTTAAATATGTTAACTGGATACTCTGACTTCACTGACTGTACAGATCCAATAACAGTTCTTCCTGGAAGTATAATTTCGTGATTTGTGGGATTCTGCATGCTGACAATGATTTTCGGCCCATTCATGCCTTTACTGACATCAAGGTATCATAAAATTCCAGTCCTTCAGGCCACTGCGAGTTCTCTTTGGGCTCAAAAATCAGTCGTATCCTCTTTGAAAGGTGGAGCCTGTACTCGACACTCGATTTGAATGGAGCTACATTTCGGCACACTGATTCACTCTTTTACTTTGCTCACTTTATGCTCACGTGTTTGTTCTAGGCTCACTGCATTGATGAAGATTTTGCCTTTTTTTTTTTTTTTTTTTAAATGAGTGAATGCCATTTTTACTGCCTTGACTAACTCCTCTTTGTCTCTGGGCTCTACCTGGTCTCCCTGGCTGTGTAGCACAATGTGTTCAATAACATTAAATCCAATAATAGGGCTTTGCTGCTGTTTGCCTTTTAATGGCAGTAGCCAGTGTGTGTTTTTTTTTTTTTTTTTTTTTTTTTTCAACAGTCCAAAAGAACTCAAATAAAGTGCATCCATCCATAAAACGTGCCTCACATGGCTCCGGGGGCTGAATAAAGTCCTCCTGTAGCAATCAATCTATTTTTGTAAGAAAAATATCCATATTTAAAACATTATAAACACTTTTTTCTCACTTCCACTGACTATCATACGTGCAAGTCTAATTTTGTGCTTCTAATTCGTGACTGGCGTATTGTTTTCTCTCCTCTGCGCTTCCGTGTTCGTCACTAATCACTGGTCCATGCATGACCCCTATGTCCTACTTCATCCACCCAGAACGGCTTTCACGGAAGTGAGAGAATAGTGTTTATAACGTTTTAAATACGGATATTTTTCTTACAAAAACACATGGATTCACTACAGGAGGCCTTTATTCACCCCCCAGAGCCATGTGAGGCACTTTTTATTATGAATGGAAGCGCTTTATTTGACTACTTTTGGACTGTTGAAAAAAACACCTGCCTATTGCCATTATAAACTTGGAAGAGCAAGGATAATTTTTTATATAATCCGATTGGATTCGTCTGAAAGAAGAAAGTCATACCTACAGTACGATGCCATGAGGGTGAGTAAAACATGCATTTTTGGGTTAACTCTTCCTTTAAGAGTCATGCTTTACTCTGGAACATGCAGTGCAACAGACTATTATTTAAAAGGAATATCTCTTTACACCAAGATGTTGTCAGATCATTATTAAAATGGTGGGACAGATTAGACTGAATTGCAAGCAGGCAAAATTGGATTAAGGAAAAAAAACCCATACGTTGCATTGGTTTGTCACATTTTATGACATTCAGAAATCATGTAAAATACCTGTAAAGAAAATAACATGCAGAATTTTCCCCTTTTTTTAGCCTAGTTGGTTCCGGAGGTGTATTTTCCACTTATTTTCCCATTGGGATCTTAAAGTCTTTGTGGTCAGCAGAACAAAGAAATTTGTACAGGCTTTAACAGTTTAATACAGGAAGTTATTTTGAATGTTTGTAACCGAAACAGTTGAGGAGCAACATTTACTTTTGACTGTCATGTTTGGTTACAAACATTTTTCAAAATATCTTCCACTTGTGGGTGAAAGACCATTTTCATTTATTGGTAGCTGTCCTTTTAACAAAACACACAACTTTAATAGTGTATGTACATATGTGTGTTCAGTTGTTATAAAGTTAATAAGTAATGTAATATTTTGTGTGTTCCCAGCCATCTGGTGTAATTAAGGATGTTGTGAAAGAAAATGATGAGGGCATTCTGATTATAACTGAGGAGCAGCAATGTGATGTGCTTCCCAAAGAATAACCAACATTGCTCTCATTTGGACATCCTGTCATCATTGACATCTCCCATGTCCCCAAGGCATTTGGACTCCTAATGGGTCTGTATGCAGTGAACATCCACTACCTCAAGTGCATGAAATACACCATTGAGGCTCTGCAAAAATTTACGAAGAACAGCTGCTCCCACCAGTGTTAATGATGACAGTGTTCGTGTCTTATGACCACTTAATTGCATTATGATGGGGGAGAGTTTGGAAACTTTCAAGATCTTTCTGATGTTAACACTTTGTCTGGTAATGTTGCGCTTTAAAATTTAGAAACTGACGGTTCAGATCTTTGTGCTTCCATTTATTATACAGAAGTACAGTACACTATTTTTTTTGTAACTAAATATGATTGCTTTTGCCTTATATATATATATACATATATACATATATATACATATATTGTATAATATCTTGGTTTCTCATTTTGACCAATAACTTGCACTATGATGGGGAGAGTGCATGTAAACTTGTGCAGGGTTGATATGCAGTGTTTAACCTGATTTTCATATTGAGGTTTGAAATTAAAAATAATCCCTGTGGTTTTGATCTGAGGAATTGAAATGCAGCCATTTATGTTTCTCAATCCTATGTCAAGGTTATTTATTATACATCACACTTTCAAGTGTCGGTTCAGTTCTTTAGATGTGTATGTGTGTTTGTATTTTGCAATTTTTTTTCAATTGTCAGTAGATGTGTTGACAGCAAATTGCTTGTTCAATTTAAATGTGAATGAAAGTGTTGTCTCTATCATTAAATAAATGAAATAAATTAAAAAAAAGTGTTTTGTCATCTTTATTTAAAAATTTAAGGCAGTGGGGTAACATTTGCTTACGTTTATTGATCCAAGTAAAAAAAAATCCCAGTTGAGACAACATTATTTAGGTTGATGACTAGAAAATTAGTCAAGTCAACTTAAACAAATTTGTTACCTGGACTAATTCCACTCTAATGGGAAGTTGTTTCAACAAGAAATATGTTGTCAAGATAACAAAAAAATTTAGGCAGCGGGGTAACAAAGTATTTTTAGTTGATCCAACAAATTCTTTTTTACAGTGTAAGAAGAGTTTCATAAAAAAGCTATGGTTTGCAGAGAGTTATAAGAGCTATTGTGACAAATACATCTTTTGAATATACTGTGTGAACTCATTGCCCTGTTAGCTCAGAGAGCTTTTTTCCCTCCTCAATAAGTTTTGTCAGTTGTTTTGTTTATTGGTCTAATTCTTGTTTCTTGGGTTGCATTGGTTAGTCTCTCAATTCTCTTGTGCTTTGTTCCCACCCTGTTGAATTATGTTGTATTGATAAGAAGTTATCACAAAGTAAGTCTGTTTAGTTGTGCTATCTTACAATCAATATATATAGTAAAGGTTAAAGTGTTGCCGATGTAACCGGTTTTAAAACTTGGAGTGGCGATGAGGTCTTAGAATGTATGGAAAGAGTCTTAAACGGGTTATAGGATGCAATTTTAAGTTTTCCTTTCTCTTTGGAGTGTTACAAACTGATTGTGCAAAGATAAGATCCCTGAAGTTGCAAAGACTAAAGTTTCAAAACCAAAGAGATATTCTTTATCAAAGTTAAGACTCTGCCACGCCCCCCTAAAATGGCTCATTCAAATACGCCCCCACATATCTATGTCACTATGTGGAAATATTTGCGTAATGCCACCCAAATGTTCACACAAAGAAAGAAGGCATGGTTTCAGTAACCGCAGTTAGTGTTGAAGCAGCCATGTCAGGGGAGATGCTGTGTGTACTTTATTTGGCCTTCCAAAGTAGATGCATTTAGGAATCTTTAAGATTACTTACAACAGAACAGCAACGCATTTATGGATGACCGTATCGTGAATAGGAGAGGAGGTAATTCTGACTTTGCTATGAAAATCTGGCACTTCTGAATCAGCTACTGTAAGTATGTTTTGTTGTTAGTTTAAGTATTTGCTATTGACTGTTCAAATGCAGAGTTTTGCGTGCTGCGTGTGTGTGTGAGAAAAAGAGAGACAGCGTCACACAGTGGAGTCAGCTGTCTTAACCGTGGCTTGTGCAAATACATATGAGCTTCATCACTGTGTCTGTCACGCAACGCACACAAACAGGTAGATCCAATTGCAGTGTTTTATTGGGACAATCCTAAATCAGAAACAGCCAGGCAAAGGTCAAAATCCAGATAAGCAGTCCAAACAGTGTAAGTGGGAACAGTTGAATACAATGAACAGTGATGAGTATCAACAAGACTTGTGGGAAATGTAGTTCCTGAGGTGGGATGACGATATGGGGAAGTGAGACCTCTAGCGGACCCCCAGGGATACACAAACCAGACACTGTGACACTACCCCCCCTCTAAGGAGCAGATTCCAGATGCTCCTCAGAACAAAACAACAAAAACAAAACAAAGAGACCAGGAGGGAGGTGGACTGGTGGAGGTAAAACAGGGGGAGGGATGGAGGGCCAGGCCCGTGTAGGAGAACAGGGACCGGCAGCGATGGCTCCACCGGCAGCCAAGGTGGATCAGTCAGTTCAGGGAGCCAGGGTGGACCCGAAAGTTCAGGGGACCACAAGGGGACCAGGCAGTTCAGGTGGCCATGGAGGATCAGTCCATTCTAGTTGTGCAGAAGGCCAGGGAGGAACACGCCTTTTGAGTGGCCAGAACGGAACCTGCCATTCGGGGAGCCAGTGAGGAGCAGGCTGTGGCGATGGCCAGGGAGGAACCCGCCACTTGAGCGACCAGAGCGGAACCTGCCCTTCCGGAGGCCCTGCGAAGATGTGAAGGCGCTCTGGACGGCCTGTGGAGACGTGAAGGTGCTCTGGACGGCCTGTGGAGACGTGAGGTGCCTCGGCTTCGGGCACCGCCTCTGGAACGGCCTCGGTCACGGAATCGGGAACGGCCTCGGTCACGGCCTCAGGCACGGCCTCGGGAAGGACCTCGGGAACGGCCTCGGCCTCGGGCACCGCCTAGGTCATGGCATCGGGAACGGCCTCGGCATCGGGCACCGCCTCGCCCTCCGGAACAGCATCGGGCACCGCCTCGGCCTCCCGAACAGCATCGGAACAGCATCGGGCACCGCCTCGGCCTCCGGAAGAGCATCGGGTACCGCCTCGGCATCAGGCACCGCCTCGGCCTCCGGAACAGCATCGGGCACCACCTCGGCATCGGGCACCGCCTCGGCCTCCGGAACAGCATCGGGCACCGCCTCGGGGACGGCAGCGGCCTGTTCGGGCACGTCCTCCTGGACGGCAGCGGCCTGCTCGGGCACGTCCTCCTGGACGGCAGCGGCCTGCTCGGGAACGTCCTCCGTGCTTTGAGGAATGGTAGACGCCTTTCTCCTCCTCCTCCGCCCTCTATGATGGCGAGTGGGTGGCACCTTGACGGAAGTCTCAGGTGTTGAGTCAGCCATCTTGTCTGGCCACACAGGTGTAGATTCGGCCATCTTGTGCAATGGTGCTGGGCTGGCGGCCATCTTGTGCTGTGGCGCTGGGCTGGCGGCCATCTTGTCTGGAGACTCAGGTGTGGTTGCTGCATTCCACTGAGCACGATGGCGCAGGTAATGGGTAAACCCCCAAAAGTCCAGGATCTCCAAACCCCTTCATCTCCCATTGAGGCAAAGGGTCATCCAGGCAATTGTTAAAATAGTCTTTCAGTGTTGCATCATTATAACCCAACCCTACTGCCATGGTCCAAAACAATTGCGCCAGCCAAGCCTCCTCCCCACCTCACTGCACCCCTTTGACGAAGGGTGGTTAAGTTCCGGAGTCTCCCCCTCCGTTCCTCCATGGTGGCTGGGGAACAGATTTGAAATCCCACACCACTGGATCTAGGCATGACGGAGTCCTTCTGTCACGCAACGCACACAAACAGGTAGATCCAATTGCAGTGTTTTATTGGGACAATCCTAAATCAGAAACAGCCAGGCAAAGGTCAAAATCCAGATAAGCAGTCCAAAACACGAAACACGAACATCCACAAGGGAACCAGAAAAAGCAGGGTGACATTAAACAAGGACTCCGTAACAAAGACAGAAACAAACCAGGTATTTATAGACAGGTGCAGCACAGTGTAAGTGGGAACAGCTGAATACAATGAACAGTGATGAGTATCAACAAGACTTGTGGGAAATGTAGTTCCTGAGGTGGGGTGACGATATGGGGAAGTGAGACCTCTAGCGGACACCCAGGGATACACAAACCAGACACTGTGACAGTGTCTGTCACACAAATCTGTTTCTCTTTCGGGCTTGAACTGATGGTAAAACTAAGGACATTATTAACTGTCTTTACATTTATTTTGAAAGATTGTTGCATTTTCAATGAGTGCTTGCGGTGTTCGGCCAATCACAATGCACTGGGTCAGTTGGCCAATCAGAGCAGACTGCGCTTGTCAGAAGGAGGGACTTTGTAGAAAACGACTCATTTGAGAGAAGCGGGGCATAGAGGACCTACAATAATGAACAGTATTTGAAAAGTAATGTGTATTTGAACATTAAAGCATGTCAACATATTCTGTTACACCAAATACACAAAATAATGATCTTTAAAAAAAGCATCAAATGACTTTGGAATAAAATGGAGATGTGTACAGTTTTCTTATTTTGCCTAAATATCATATTTTTTTTCATTTAGTACTGCCCTTCAGCAGCTACAGAAGATAGTAACATGTTTCTCAGAAGACAAAATAACACCCTTCTTCCTTCTGGAGCATCGGTGAGCCTTTAAACCCTTCTGTAATAGTTGCATATGAGTCCCTCAGTTGTCGTCAGTGTGAAAAGATGGATCTCGAATAGGGCTGTGATGGTGGCAGATTTTTACCAATGCGGTAATGGACCAACTACCGCTGGTGGTGCGGTGTTGATGCATGTATATACACACACACACACACACACACAAACATATAATTTATGTATACAAAAAGTGTGTGTGTGTGTGTATATCATATTTTTAACACAACTAATAATAAATGAGGCTATTTTAGCACTTCTGTCAGTGAATACGCAGCCTGCAAAACACTAAAATAAATATCAAAGAAATAATACAGTTAAACAAGAAAGTAGTTTAAATAAGAAAGTTAAATACACCCTGGACACGAGCGGCACGGCGCAACTACGGGCACGACACAACAAAATACTATAGAATTCTTTATAAGCAGTGATGCTGAATCACTGGATGCAGCACTACACGACATGATAAATCGACAGTAAACTGCCTCGTCCTATTTATGGTACTGACACAGAGTTCAAATGTCCTGGGTAGACACTAGACAAACCTGTTGCGATGCGGTGTCGCGTCCAGTGTAGACACGGTTCACTGAAAAAAGTCTGTTTGGGTAAGTCCCATCGCCCAACACAAAATCCATTTGCTGAACGCATAAACTGTATTTTCCTATGCTCAAACCTGCCAATCTAAAGGAAATGCTGTGTGTATGGTGTTTGAGGTAAATTTTGCAAATTACCATAGTCTTAAAGTCTAAATAAAACAATTTGCAACTATTACTCTTATTACACTTGTATATAAAACAAGTGTGCGTAGAGTGCTTGACGTCACGTGCACTACCGCTGGTGGCAGTAGACAACCACGGTGGCAACCGGCCACCATCACAGCCCTAATCTCAAAATCATACAGTCACTTTTGGAAAAGGTTAAAAAATGCAGAAGAATCTGGAAAACCAAAGAATGTGCAAGAGCTGGGGGATTTTTCTGAAGAACAGCAGGCAGTTCAACTGCTCAGGACCAACGCAGGATTCATGAACAACTAACATGAAAAACAGTCATGGATCATCCAGGAAATGACACAAAATATTAAGATTCAAGGATATGTAAACTTTTAAACGGGGTAATTTTTTATTATTTTTTCTTGTGGAGTATATATATAAACACCTGTTATGTGAAATAGCTTATTCAGGACAGCATATAAAAATAACATGCAATTTTCATGAGCTCTCTTATTTTTGTTACAATTATTAACATATTTGCATATTCTGCAAGGGGTATTTATACTTATGAGCACAAATGTATATACTCAAAACTATACTCAAGTAAAGAATCTTCCTAAATTAATGTAAACAATATGCTGATGTACCATACATCATATGATGTCAATTTTAGGGATATAGCTGCTTCTAAAGATTCAGATCTGACTTCTTGGTTGAGTTAGAAACAGCCGTGACATTTCCTGTTTACATTAGTCTAAGGTCTGATAAGATTTCTGGTTAGAGTTGTGTGTGACAACTTGTAAAATGGCAGATATCTATGCAAATGGTGATTTCGTAAGGCTGAAAGATAACAAACAGCCAACCTCAGTTGACATGCTTTTACATTTTACCTGCTTTTCTTTACAAAATGTTTACTTTTTACATTTTTTAAAGGTCTTCTCTTAACATCTCTTAGATAAAGCAGACCGGTACGCTTATGGAAACAGTGACGACCTGGACTGGGATCCAAAGACAAAAGACATTGCAGGTGCCTCTCAATGCTAGGACATGACTCTTAAATTGATTTTCAAGTGACCAAAATGTTGAGGTGTTCAGACAGAGACTTGCAGACAAAGTATCATAGTATCATTATTAACATTCCGTAATAGACCTGCAATAATGGACCTGCCCTGGGTGTTTACAGATGCATCTGAACACACATTCTCATCTAGAAAAGAGAAAGACCCGTCCTGTAAGGCAGTTCTTCTGGCTGTCCTTAGTGTCTCTCTGCTGGTGGCTCTGCTGGCTCTGTGTGTACTGGGAATTCTCTGTGAGTTACACGATATCTTAACACTTAGGATGGTGCACACATTGTCCAATACACATACAGTGCACAATTTGCTGCATATTGTGCGCAGCATATGACTCACATCGTAAGCATGGCATATTTTATGTATAAAGCATTACACCAGTACACTTTTATATGATATACTTACTTAAGATTCCCAACTACTGAGGTCATCTGATTTGTTAAAAGAGCAAAACAGAAATGCTGCAGTCAACATTGAAATACAGGAGCAAAATGCCACAGGTGGCGGAGACATCTGTGTTTTAGTTGTTAATAAATGACACTCAGTTTGTAGGTTCATGACTGTGTGAGAAAAGACTTGGGGTGTGTGTGAATTCATTGACCGGTGTTGTTAACCACGGGTCACATGGGCTGCTACCGGACAGAAACTCTACTATGTATTTACTTTTTGTGTTGGACTTTCTTAATGACATTTTCTATTTATTTATTTTTTGATTGTTTGTTCATTTATTTTGTTAAGCTAAAAAAATACTGTTCAAAGTTTTGCAGTGACAGTAAAGACAGAGTAAAGAAATTAAAGTGACAGTAAAGATATTTATAATGTTACAAGTTATTTCTAAATAACATGCTGTGCTTTTGAACTTTGTATTCTCAAACATTCCTAAAAGTGTATTGAAGTTTACACATAAACATAATTTTAGAAATGTTTTGTGAGCAGCAGATCAGCATATTAGAATGATTTCTAAAGGCTCATGTGACACTGAAGACTGGAGTAATGATGCTGAAAATTCAGCTTTGCATCACAGGAATAAATTACATTTTAAAATATATTACAATTGAAAACACTTTTTTTAAATTTATATTTCACAATATACGGTTTTTACTGTATTATTTTGATAAAAAGAAATGGAACCTTGGAGAATATAAGACATTTCTTTAAAAATATTAAAAAAGTTTTCCTGACTCAAACTTTTGAACTGTAGTGTTAAATCATACATCATGGAATAAACTGAGGTAAGTTTTTTTAAAAGAAATTTTTATAGGTGAACTATTTCTATAAAATTCCCTAAATCTCCATGAGCAGTGAAAGCTAAGAGAGGAAGTAACACCCACACATCTGTGTTTTCACTATTCAGTACTAAAAGTACAGAAAACACTGATACCAATGTACTAAAGTACTAATTTTAGTTGTCTTGGGTTTTCTTTTTTCTCCCCTCTGCATGTATTTTTTGAGGAAGAGAGACACTTATGGAAGCTATGTATGATACTTCATCTGAGCGGGAAAAACCTTTGACATTTTAACCCAGATGTCACTTAGGTTAAATATACTCAAGGAAATCAGCATGGACATTTTGCTAAATAGAATGCTCTCTTAAAGTGCATACATTTATGTCAGATGTTATGCATCCATAAATCATTTTTTCACTATGCATCAATTTTTTCTTGCACAGACAAGCCCATTTGAAAGGATAAAGTTACTACTATTCTCTTCTCAGAAAAACTGAGCTGGATGTGGAAAGTCGAGATTAATGTACGAAAAAAACTGGAGGTCAGCTGGTCACAATAATAGGCAAAGATGATCAGGTAAGTTGATAATATATTAATGTGTTTTTTTAGATTTTAAAAACAACTCTCTGGTGAGTAAAAGGAGGTGCTTGACTTCCAGAAAATGGTTGATAATCAACAATAAGTTTTTAATTTTTGGCCAAACCACATAACCAACAAAAACTATTAAATACACATGGACACAATTATACATCACATATCAAGGAACCTTCTTGTGTTATTTCCCAGTATAATTTGGCCTCAATAAAGCTGAAAGAGGCACATTGGATTGGACTACATGATTTGTACACTGAAGGACACTGGATGGGGGTGGACAGCACAAACTCTCTCAGGAGAAATGTAAGAGTTTTGAGTTCATTCACTTTAGCTGGCATAAATGCATATTTTCTGTGTTGTCGAGCTAAATTTTAATTTCTCCATAATGTAGCAGGTGTGTATTTAGGGAAATGATTTTATGATTCCACTTGCCATGACCATATTTGGGGTTTTCCTGCCACCATGTGGACTTGGGGGGGTTGGCGCACTTGCTGCTTCCCAGTCTGCATGAGGACGTCACAGTGGTAAGGTCGCACAAGTTTTTTCAGCAAATCAATTAGGTCCGTTATTTCATTACGGATGAATTTCACATGATATATCTGTATGATTGTGATCTAAAGCCCCTCTGATGCACATTCAGATGTTTTGTTGATTATTTTTCTTTATTGAAGTTTTCTTTTCAATATCTGTAATTTTCTCTTCTCAGTGTTGTGCATTGCTGCCAACGCTGGTTTATATGCTGCACGAGTCTTCATATATATCCATTTGTAGTGTTATCTAGGTAGAGGTCTTCACGGGTCCCAAAATTTGTGCCGAACCCGAAAAGAGAACCGTCATGTACTACACCGAAAGTCCGACCCGGACCCATCTATTATTTTCAAAAGCTGGACCCGGACCCGTGAGTAGATCCGAGAAATGCCTACCCGGACCGGACCGTCTCAGACCCCGTCTATTATTTGAAAGCTGGACCCCAAACCCGCCGGGAAGACACAGGACCCGACTGGACCGATTGTCACATATTCCACCTTAATTGATATTCCAAGTCAAGTAACCTGTTGCGAAAAAGTACATAACATTTTTTGTCTTACCTAACCTTTAAGCGAGCCCGTAGTCTCTCTTCCTTGTAACTGGTCGGGTCCCGGGTCTCGGGTGCACTGTGAAGACCTCTCCTCTATATCCAGGTACATGTCCCATTGTTATAATGTTCGTAAAATGTGCTTTTGTGAAAGTATATTTGCCCAGTCTACATGAGACATCACAGTGCGTCGTGCATTGGCTGCCGCACAACTGGTTTATATGCTGCACGAGTCCTCATATATTTCCATTGTGTATCCAGAATAAACAAGGATCTGATGGCAAGAATTTTCACAGTCTGTCTTTCGTTTCAACAACAACGTAGAAAACACACCGCTTACAACTGGTGCCATGATTGTCGCTTCACTCTTCCAATGGGATTGGGACATTACACGCGAGTGGAAGAAGTTGCCGGGGTGTTAGGCCAATGAGTGCGCCGATGCAACTTGACTGAGTGGATTGAAAGGTTCACCATTTGAAAATCTAAACTGTTGAACTGGATACCTGATTCTAGAAAAACTTAAGTTTTTATAAAAGATATTGATTCTTGTATTGAATCATTCATTATTAAAGGACTTAAATACTACCTTGGGTTAATTTAGAGTGTTAATCGCTGGAATTCTAAATTATATTGTCGATTTAATTTTTTTTTTTTTTTCCTAAAAGGAAAAAAAAAGTCAGTTTTGTATTGTGATTTGAATAGCTGATTCTGATATGGAGGTTTCTAATAGTCAGAACAGTATGGGAAGAGGGAGAGGGGTACTGTAGGTTTTGCTCATACACATCAGGATTGGTGGGCTGATAAAATAGGTCCAATTTTCTCAACCCCTATTCACACACGAAGTGTTGATGTTGCAGAAACCTATTGTGTCATCAGTCTTCTGCCATCTCTGATGATTCTGTGCAATTATTTGATTTGAATGCTTGGCCAGTGAATCCTGATTAATGACATAGTAAAATCATATAGGCAGCAGCACTGGCCAGAACATTGTCACCTGTCTTGAATCTGGGGTTTTTGGCCAAAACAAACAAAGGTGATTCAACTTTCAATATGAGTGAACTGTCAAAAAGTTAGCTTGGTTGTCTAAGCATGATGTCAATCAGCCTCTATATTCCAGAAGGTGTTGGGGAAGGAGAACATTTCTGTTGATGACTGGGTGGAGAGTGTAAAAAGTGTACTTGAGGAAGCGTGAAGTGCACCTTAAAAAGACAAAAGCTGACGAAGTAGTACTGACCAAGATGCAGGGCAGAGCACGTGATGTGGTGAAAGGTGGACTGAGAAGGAACCCATTGATCGACCTCAGTTAGGGTCCAAAGCCAGGTTTTGACACCGCTCAAACAACATTAGTGACACTAATGTGACACTGTGTGTGTTCGTGCATGGCTTTGGCAGATTTTTACACCACATTGGCCTAATCCAATAGCCATTCGACTATTGGATTAGGCTGCACAATGCTATTGACATTGCTGGGGAAGGACTGAAGAGACAGGGAAAAACTCTAGTACTGTACTGTTCATCAGGAACTTTCCTGATCCAGAAGCTGTCTCTTATATTCCAGTTTAAGCCACTGCATGAATGGACTGCAGCTGATGTGCAGGTTAGACTGGATGAGTATGAAAGGGAGAATAAACTTTAACAACGCAAGTCTAATGCACATGTGAGTGGCACTGCGTGTCATGCTCAGTCAACGGACGTGTTTGTGTGCCCACGGGTCGTGGTTTAGAGACAAGCTGCTGCTGTGGTAACCTCCATCCCAGGTGACTGAGTCAGTCTACTCGAGGATCAGTCTTTGAGTTGAGTGATCAGTCTTTTGAAACGAGTTTTTGGATCAGGGATCTTTCAGCAGACAACAAAGAAGTGTTCAGACCTCAGCATAAAGGAATGAGTGCTGCTACCCAGACAAAATGCGAGCTTGTTATGCGAATCAATATGGTGATTGCAATGTCATGCTCACTTTTCGTACTGTTGAAATAACCGTTCTTGTGATTTAAACTGCCATGCAGCGGGCCACAGAGCATCAGCTTGCGCTTTGCGGGGACTGCCAACCAAAACCACCAAGTTAACAGAGAGTAGACCTGACTCTGGTCAGCTGGGAAACTACGATGGCGCCCACATGAGGAGGGGAATAGTGGAGGGCCATGTGTAATGTCCCCTGACCGTGAGGACTTGGAACTTCTTTACAGGTTGACTTTTTGCCAGTAGTTGTGTGATTACCAAAGAAAAAAAGTGATTTTTCAAATGTTGCGCAGGAGACTTAACAAACAAATGATGACTTGTTCTTAAGTGATGTCTTGGTACAGGATTGTTGTGTTGCTTCGAGGGATGCTGATAGTGGCCATGGTACTATGAGTTTACTGCCCTGTCCAAGAATCAGGACGCAAATGTACTTTCCTTCGATGAGTAGTCACAACAATGACTAACAACTGAGGCTTTGTTGTGTTCAAAGAACAAGCCCAGAGCGAGTATGTGACGTCCAGATGAAAGTATGTCAACTGCATCCTTCTCTGTTACCGATTCAATTGTTGATGGGCAAAAATGCGAACCAAATTTTGGGAACGTAACGTCATCAAAAAAATCTTCATTAATGACAGGAAAGTAGCCAGGGGTTCTGGGGAAGGGGAAGGTGTTCTGTGCACAAGGCAAAGGCCATGATGACAGGTGCTTCGATGCAACTCTCTTGTGCTAATGTTGATCGAGCGCATGGTGACAGGACTACCTGGCTACCCCATACAAAGGTAGGAACTGTTTAAGAAATGACTCATTGCTGTCTTCACTTTGGAACCCACATGAAAGAACAGAAGTGTGTGGGGAAGTTGTCCAGTGACAAATCACTTTCTGAAGGCAGTTACAGTCAAGTGTGGAGCACTAGACAACAGGCTCGCACTGCACCAGAAACGAAAGTGCAATTGGGGCAGGATAGTCGTGTCTTTATGGGGTGCAGGCAGTTACTCCAGTATAAGATATCAACCCAGTCGAACCAGCCTATCTTCTAAGACGCAACTGCAAGCTGGCTGATGGTTACAACTGTCTGGCGCTGAAAACTGTGCCGGTGACTGTCTTGAACAATGTCATTTCAACTGTTGAAAAGATCTGCAGTAGTAATAAAGTGGAACTACTTGAAGAGGACCGGGGAGAAATTGCCAGCAGTAAACTGTGTGAGATGGCGAGGCAACACTACATGCTGCATGGCTTACTAGTTCAGCAACGTCTAGCCTGGGGCTCCAGGATAGTGACCTTGACCACACTCTTTGACGCCTACTGGCGAGGGAAGTTGGTTGTGAACGGTGGGTTCAGTACGAGTATACTTATTTTTACGCAATGGATTTAGGACTTTGGCAAGGGCACAAGGGGCTTTGTTCTTAGAATCGCCCCCGTTAGTGATACAAAATCCCTACGACTAACTTTGTTTTACCTCCCTTGTTACCCCGCAGAACATGTCCATCCATAACACTATGAGATAACGGCATGAGGGCACCTGGATGGCATGAGGCGCAGAGACATTATCAGAAAAGTCCGCGCAGACTTGTGATATGCAGTACCTCTGGTTTTATTCTGGAAGAGATATGGTGAATCGAGGCGAGTTGCACAGGTGACTGACTCTGCTTAAATATGCGGCCACCGTTTAAAGCTGCACCTCCTCTTCTGCCACCAAGCGAGCACTTGAAGCTCTGGGGGGATAACGCAATCTTTTCTAAAACTGAATCTTAACATTGTTATGTTCTGGGTTATTATACATGATGGAGGTGCATTCGCGGATGACAAGTGACGGATATGCAAGCTATTACCTACGCCATATTTGAGTGTCTACGAGTATCAACACGGTTCCTCAGGGTGTAGGTAATAGCTCTGAACCACATTAATGGTGTGATGAGGATGAACATATTGGGTGATCAGAACTTCTATGAGCATGCGGTGTTGTATACTTGAGGATGTCCTCCTTTTTCCGCCCCTGATGTAACAGACTTGCTTCGGAACGACTAGGGACTTGGTGTTCACAATAGCACTACGGCTCACAATCTAAAACCAGTCGCAAAAGAAGTGTCATGTTCAGGAAATCTTCTGTTAAGTTACGTTTGGACAATGTGAGTAGTGATTCTGGCGTGTAAGCCACCGGACATGAAAAGGTTCAGAGCTTTGGTTGGACTAGCACATAATCAGGATAGCATGGAAGATAGCACGACATTCAATCACAGATGAGGAAAAGGTCGTTTTTTTGGGGCTGGTGCGTTTTCTACCAGCAGGTATATCGAAGGCGGTTCTCACATATGTAGACCTCTCTTTGCAGTAACATCAGGCAATGAGGCAATCCAGGCAATAACAAAGGACAAGAAAACATGTAACAGAGCAAAAAGAAAAAGAAAACTTTAACCTCTTATGACTGGACCCAGGAATCGGGCATTTGATAGAGATGCTTTAGTGCGCCGAAAACAGACTATTCACTTAAAAAGAGCAGTCATATTTGAGCCCAGCTCAGAGATTTAAGAAACCCTTTCTTGCCTACAGATGTACGTGTACGACGCTTCACTGTAATGGCCTTGGTGCACTGGTTGCTTTCTGACCAGGTTAGGGGTGGGTGGGAGAGGTTGCTCCCCCAATGCTTTGCTCGCACAGTCACTAAGTATGCCCAATCTAAATATCCTAGACACAGGCTAGAATTTTTGCTCTCAAATGGGCGGTTTGTGACAAATTTAGTCACTGCCTCAAGGGTCAGCAGTTCTCAGTGTGGACGGACAATAACCCACTGACCTACATTCTTACAAAACCTAAGTTGGATGCTTGCGAGCAAAGATGGGTCGCAAAGCTTGCTCCATATAATTTTGACATCAAATACATCCCTAGGCCTAAGAATGTAGTCGCAGATGCCCTTAGCCATGAACCATTTGTGCGACCCAGTGTGTTTCACCAACTTACCAGAGTGCCCTATGGAGCTTTATTGGAGGAGTCTCAAGTAGTGAATCCAGAGAATGTCCAAGATGTGTTCCACTGGTCATGTTACCCTTTCAAGAAACAAGCACAAGACGAGCCCTGTTCAGATATTGAGGGGAATCATGTTGTTTTCTCTGAGAAATCTTTTGTCTCTCAGGAGGACGTTTCTGCCATTTTGAACAGCAGTAGGCAGCAGGAAAATCATGTTTGACCATATGCTTACCTGCTGCCACAGTTGATTGAGTCAATGATTCCATTTTGTATGTTTATTCCATTTTGAACAGCAGTAGGCAGCAGGAAAAATTAAAATGCTGACTGTTTGAATCCAGAGTGTGTGGTAGCACAGCCGGTAGGCATCTAGGGAGGGACGCGGAGCAATGGCATAACCTAGCGTGCTTCGGTTCTGAGACAGTGGAACAAACTATCATCCAGAATGGGTTTTATTATAGAGTGTGTCTAGGAGGTCTTCACAAAAAAAACTTTTCAGTTTATTGTGCCTGAACTGCCTTTGAGATAAAGTGCTTTAAGGGAGTACAGATGCAAGCTGGGACCCCAGGGTCAACACAGGACACTTCACCCACTAGAGTCGGTTCTACTGGCAAGGAATGGAAAAAAAAGAGTGAAACAGTATGGCCAATCGCTGCAGAGATGGGGAGTCAGTTACGCACCAGAGCCTGAGGCAAGAGCTTCCCAGATTGAGGAGTATCAGGACATCGAGACCTCTTAAGCTGGTTGTGTAGATTTTTGGTCTCGCCGGAAGAACTCTTCTAATAAGGTCTCTGGATGTCTTGTTTGTGGACAGAACATTTTACCAAGCTGGCTCAGGAATTACCCTCTGTCCTACAACCCAATCAGAAAGGCATAGTAGCGCAGTATCAACAGCTATGGGACAATTTTCTGCCATCTTACGGCTTCCCATGAGCGAGTACATTCTGACCAGGGAGCACGATTTGAAAGCAACCTGATTTCTGAAATGTTCCGCTTGCAGGTGTTCAAAAATCCCTTATGGACTGCTTACCTCAAAAATCACCATATGGACGCTTACCGCCCAATGGGTAATGGGGCGGGGGTCAAGAGATTTAACAGCATGGTTAGGCAACGTGATTCGTCATTACCACAATTAAAGCTAAGCCAAGATGGCCTCAAATGTTGGGAATTCTCTCCACTTTTTGCTATTAATGCAACGATTCAGTGAAAAAAACAGTTATCCTCCATTCCAGGTTGACTGTTTGGTAGAACTCCCAGGTTGCCTGTTGACATGATGTTTTTTTTTTTTTGAAACCTCACCTTTTATATGATGACAAGGTGGTTGACTATGACCCAATGTGCACTCTTTCAGAGATGATCTTGCGCAGGCTATGAAACTGGCCCAATGCTCTGCCCTTCAAAACAACAGGCAGAAAGCAAGCAAACCTTACACTAAAAAAGCTCAATGGTGCCAAGTGGGAACACTCGGCGACAGAGTACTTCTGGCCAAATAAATGGCGCGAGCGGTGGGCAGGAGAAGACTGCTGATAGATGGGAGAGGGAGTCACATCTACATAGTGATGGGAATGAATGATGGGTCCATTACCATCTGTATCAGAAAAACTGTGTGAACCTGGTACTGAAAAAAGTGTTCCATAGGAAATCTCATTATGCCAGTGAACTTCCTGCCTCTGACGGAAAGGACGTGTTCCAATGTTGAGTAACTTGTAAAGAATTTAACCTCAAGCAGGTCAAGTCTGTCTGTGAATGAAAATGTAGAGATTAGTTTAACTGTTGATGAACTAGACGGAGAGTTGAGAACTGTGTCATGGGTGTCTGAGCTCCCAGTTTCCCAAGATGCTGGCCCCTCTGACTCTGATTCTGTTCAGTTAAGTTTATAGATGGGACCAGCCTACTTCCCTCGACTGTACCCACTGTGATGCAGGGACGACCAGTAGACAGACAATTGAGACAGCTTCAGGTCTTTGACATATGAAACCTGACGATGACAAGAACATTGTTCAGGCTGATGGTTTAAATACTAATACTTTAGACAATGACCATGTACAGCGATGTGTGCCAGGAGCACACTTCCGCGGTCCAGGGTGGGTCAATTACTGTCAGAACCAGAGGGGGAAGGCGAGGGGGGTTTTTTAAACCAGTCATGTAGATTGATTACAGGAATATGTATCAGAAGGTTTTGTCTGGGGTGTAGTATTTTTTCATTTCATTATAGTGATTGTGATTCCGTGTCATAAAAATAGATTAACTTTGAGGATTAAATTTTGTGATTGAATTCTGAGACATTTTGAATATCATATGATTATAGTACCTTGTGAAGAGGAAGAGTATTTGTAAGAGTGATCCAAAAGTGGATAAGTATTCTTATGAAATACGGTGTGCAAATAATGACACCCAAAATGTATGTTATGTGTAACAGCCTATGTTATTCCTGTGAGTGTTTAGAGGCTTTGCAACCCTCTAAAATTTCTAATAAAGAATAGTCTTAGCTGGAGTATTAAGTGTTCATGTGACCTACAGGATTATCTTGTGGCACTATGGCACAAATTATTTTTCTCCCTTTTACTTTTCACTATTGTTCTTTCAAATTTGGTTATTGACCTGTTTTTTTTTTCTCTCTTGGTTGACCTTTTGTAGCATTTTGTTGTTTTAAGTATGGTTGTTCTCTTTATTTTGTCAGGTGCAATTGGATAGTCAGCAGGGGGGAATGTAAGCAGGTGTAGTATTAGAAATGGATTTTGTGAATTCCACTTGCCATGACCATATTTGGGGTTTCCTGCCGCCATGCTAACTTGGGGGGTTGGTGAGACATCATAGCGGGTAGGTCGCAAAAGTTTTTGCAGTGAATCAATTAGAGCCGTATTTCATGTAACGGATGAATTCACATGATATATCTGGTATGATTGTGATCTAAAGCCCCTCATGGTGATGCCACACTCAGGAATGTTTGTTGAATTATTTTTCTTTATTGAAGTTTCTTTTTAATATCTGTAGTTTTCTCTTTCTCAGCGTTGTGCATTGCTGCCGCACGCTGGTTTAAATGCTGCACGAGTCCTCATATATTTCCATTTGTGTCATCCAGGTACATGTTCCATTGTTATATGTTCGTAAAATGTGCTTTTGTGAAAGTATATTGCCCAGTCTGCATGAAACGTCACAGCGCATCGTTGCATTTGCCCTGCCGCATGCTCGGTAATTATGCTGCACGAGTCTGTGTTTATCCAAGATAAACAAGGATTCTGATGGCACAGAATTTTCGCAGTCGGTCTGTTCGTTTCAACACACGCAGAAAACACACTGCTACAATTGCAACTGAGAAATGTGCAATGTTTTTTTGTTGACGGGTGGTTCTGTGGCACAAAAGGACAGCTGGTCTATCTGAACCTGATAAACTGGACACAGGACGGACTCAGATGTAGAAGACTGTGCTTGTCTGGAAACTGAGATGTGAATGGTTTGATGCTTCATGCTCAAAACTAAAAAAGGTTTACTGGGAAAAGTAAAAACTGATAGCATGGTACACGATACCATGTTCAAAAGATTAGGATCAATACGATTTTCTTTTTATGGACATTAATACTTTTTATTCAGAAGTGACAGTAAAGGCTTTTACATTTGTCTACAAATGACCAAATCTAAAATGTTGTTGTTTTGTACTTTCTATTCATCAAAGAATCATGAAAAATGTAGCACAGTTTCCCACGCGCTATATGAAGAGGTCACAACTGTTTCTTTCGCGAGCAGGATATTGGAATGATTTCTGAAGGATCATACGACAGTAACGAAGAGAAGAGTCGGTGGGAGTAGAAATGCTGAAAATTCAGCTTCGCATCACAGAAATAAAGTAAATTTTAAAATATGTTACAATAGAAAAGTAATTTTCATATTGAAAATAATGTTTCACAATATCACTGACTTCTCTTTCAGAAAAACATAAAAAAAATCCTACCAATGCGCAGAGTCAAGATAAAATTCAGCTGAGTTTTAACCATATCAGCACATCTTTGAAGAAAATTAACTTTCAATTCTCGTTTCAAACATTTCAGCCAAAAAGTGCTTGTCGTTGCTGTGGCTTTATTTCAGCGATCACTTTCTTTTAGTAGAACATGAAATATCATACAAATATCCCAAAACATAAGAATATCGAATTGAAGACATCAAATGAATACTGAAATATACCTCTTTTATTTTGATTAAAACTTACACATTAAGTTTTGATTCATTCATGACTCCTACAGGACAACAACTGTGGAAACAGTTTGTGATGATCTTTTTTGTATACCACGCTTAAAAGTAAAGGTGCTTCCACGATTTCCATAGAAGAACCTTTTTGTCTAAATGGTTTCATAAAAAACCTTTAAACATCTGAAGAACCTTTCGTGTTTAACACGAAGGTTCTTTGGTGGTGTGCACGAAGATTTCTTCAGATTACAAAAAAGGTAAAGTAAGAGATGGTTCTTTAAAGAACCTGTTGAACTGGAATGGTTTCTTTGTGGAAACCAACAATGGGTTCTTCTGATGGCATCGCTGTGAATAATGTTATTCATGTTAAAATTAGACATGTATATTTTACAGTATTTACACAGAATCCTAAAATCCTGAAGCCAGGAAAAGTATAACTGTATTATTACACAAGCTATTTTATCTTTGCACTTTATGCCAGTGCTACATTTTAAACTTTAGTGAAACCCGCATCTAGTATATGTTCAACACAAAATAGACCTAAAAAAAAAAAAAAAAAAAAAAACCCTGCATGAGCCTTGGGTCGTTTGTCGCCGCTGCTCAAACAGCATCAACAATGGCCATTTTGTGTACTAAGGGGCACCTGGTCAGATCTTTTTATGAAAATAAAATAGTTTTTACAGGGCAACAGTGCACAGACGGGGGTTTTTTTAATCGAGTGCACAATTTCTCTATGGGTTATAATAATAAATAATGTTAATAATAAATTAATTTTAAGCATTTGTCCAGTCCAGCAACGGCCGCCTGGTCCCGAGATGGGGCAACCTGACCGTTCAACGCCTAGTCAAAAAAAAAAACAAAATCAAGCCTGTCATCAGAGAGATTGTTCAACACGAGCTAATTTTCATAAAAGCTAGACAATGGACCGTATAAAAAGGAAAGGCGGTTTGCAGGAAACATTTGAGGAGATAAAAAAAAAGGGCTTTAGGTCCCGCCATCTTTTCAAAACTGCTATAGATAATTGCACTATAGTCTAAACACATTTCAAAAAACCTTATACCAATAGCCGAATAGTAATATAACCATTTGATATGTGAACTTTACTTTGACAATTGTAGTCACATATTAAAATAAAACATTGGAGCATGCATACAGTACTAAGTTTACAGTATGCAATTAATCCTTAGGTACTGCAGAGTCATGCTGTGTCATGGAGGTAGGAAAAACACAATGAAGACGCACCCTGATACAGATGCTTCTTAATAATGTTAATGGCTTCTAATGAACTATTAATTAACTCTTAGGATAGGAGGAACCTGTGCCTGTTTCACACACACACACCACACACACACAGAAAAAGAGAGAGGCGAAAGAGAGAGCACATTCACACACATACTTTACATCTCTCTCTCTCACACACACACAGGACAAAAGCACACTAGCAAACACTTCAGCATACTTTAATTCACAATAATTGTATATCAAAAATGATTTACTGCTGCTACTTTTTAAAGCTTTTGCTATATATTCTATTCCCCCCAGTTTTTTGCTATTAGCTTGTATTGTATTCATGTGTATTCCAGTGTTTTGTAATTTTTATGTCCTATACTGTGTTCATAGTAACTATGATGTTGCTGGAAATCAGTACTGCAGAGACCCCTGGTTTTCTAATACCAGTGCTGTGAGGAAGAATGCTACGGTAGACCTAGCAGAGACGGGGGTGGAGTGTAGTATAGATAGGAAAAACAGACAGACAGTGACAACACAGAACAACATTACTGAAGCAAATGAACAGTAACCACAGACAGATGGCATCAACATACAGCACACGAACTCTACAAATCCTTCAGATTCTTTTTCTTTTGTTTTTACTGAATGTGTAAATTTTGTTATAAACATGCTCTTTAAAAAGTAGTAAGTTTGCCAGACACATACATTAAATGTTTTAATATCTGTTACATATATGGTACACTGCTTATATTATTTCACTATCTGTGCTCGTGGGTGAGTGCTGTGTCAGTGTGGTATTGTGGGCCGGGTGTGGCTACAGTGCCAGGGCTGAATTTTTTGTCCCAGTCCGCCGATTTATGCTCTCAAACATTAAAGTATGCTTGAACACGAGCAGGAACCAGAAAGAGAATTAAAGACCAGGGGTGGCGACTGTCGGTCGGTCCTGGAGAGCCACACCCTGCAGAGTTTTACTTCAACCCTAATCAAAACATACCTGAAACAACTAATCAAGGTAGCAGCTGAAGGGTTACTAGGAAGCTACAGGCAGGTGAGTTTTAATTAGGGTCGGAGCTGAACTCTTGCAGGGCTGTGGCTGTCCAGGTCCGTTATTTGCCAACCCACTGGTATAGACACTAAAAACATTTCTGTTCAGACACTCCGGCTCACATAGAGTAACCAAACGTGCCATTTCCAGGACACGTCCTGACCAGGATTTCTATATTGCCTAAAATATCCAGGTTTTGGATTTGGTTTTTCTGTTTTCATTCTTAATGATCGTTTGACCAATAACATGCAGACATTGTACGTAATCGACCATCAATCGGGGTGTGTGAGAAGGTGGAATCTACAGAGAACAGTCAAAGCGATGCAAATACGTGTACATATTAGTGTTTGACTTGAAGCAGCACTGAGCATACCGAACAGTGTATGACATCACAGTACCGTGAGAGCGTTTCAAAAGCACAAGAAGCCGTCTGCTCTCTAGAGCTCTCACGGTACTTTGTCACACAACAATTTTTTCTCTGCAGCGCAAACAAAGCCAAAACCTGGATATTTTTAGGCAATACAGAAATCCTGGCCGGGACGTGAAAATGGCACGTTTGGTCACCCTAGGCTCACATGTTCTTAAGTTTCATTTCTACAACGTTATGACAAAAATTACTTTTGAATATCATTTTTGGGCTGATAAGTTTCCAGCACAGAGGTGCAAACTGGTTCAGTGTCTTGCTTTTATGCATTTAATGTGTCATTACATAACTTGAAGATCATACTATGTCATGTCATACTATGTAACAAGAAAGTCATAAAAACAGGTCAGTTGTAGTAACTGTAAAAAACTTCATACATTGTAAAAAAAAAAAAAAAAATTAACACACACGTCTGGTTTACTATCCTTGTGAGGACTCTTCATAGGCGTAATGGTTTTTATACTGTACAAACCATATATTACACTGCACTGCACATAAATTCACCCCTAACAGAAAACTTTCTGCATTTTTACATTCTCAAAAAAAAAAAAAAAAAAAAAAAAAAAAAAAACTTGTTTCCCAATGGGGCCCTCAATTTAGGTCCCCACGGTGACAGGAGTCCCCATTAATCAGTGTGTATTCAGGTTTAAGTCTCCCCACCTACACTGAAAAGAATGTAATCATATACATACTATATTTATTTATGTAGTAAAAATTTGGTGATATTCATAAATAGCCTAAAGATTTTGTGGAAATGGTACAATTATTTTTTAAAATAAAAATTATGTTTTAACATGAATATCACATTTCTACCTGGCAAATAAATAAGGACAATTCACAATAAATATCAAGCTAGTTTTATACATTATTAAATATTCTAGTACATCTAACTATAGTAATATTAGGATATACATGATTTTTTGCCTCTAATTAACTGAGAGACAATATGTTTGACTTTCACTTGTGCATTGACATAAATATTAGCCTAAAATCTTCAAATTAAAAAAAAAAAATAAAAAATTAAAAAAAACTGTCGCCCATATGACCATGTCTCATGTGTGTGTGTATATATATATATATATATATATTTATTTTTATATAGTAACACACACACACACACACACAGGTGCTTCTCAATAAATTAGAATGTCATGGAAAAGTTAATTTATTTCAGTAATTCAACTCAAATTGTGAAACTCGTGTATTAAATAAATTCAGTGCATACAGACTGAAGTAGTTTAAGTCTTTTGTTCCTTTAATTGTGATGATTTTGGCTCACATTTAACAAAAACCCACCAATTCACTATCTCAACAAATTAAAATATGGTGCCATGCCAATCAGCTAATCAACTCAAAACACCTGCAAAGGTTTTCTGAGCCTTCAAAATGGTCTCTCAGTTTGGTTCACTATGCTACACAATCATGGGGAAGACTGCTGATCTGACAGTTGTCCAGAAGACGATCATTGACACCCTTCACAAGGAGGGTAAGCCACAAACATTCATTGCCAAAGAAGCTGGCTGTTCACAGAGTGCTGTATCCAAGCATGTTAAAAGAAAGTTGAGTGGAAGGAAAAAGTGTGAAGAAAAAAAAACAGATGCAACAACCGACGGAAACCAACCGAGAGAACCGCAGCCTTATGAGGATTGTCAAGCAAAATCGATTCAAGAATTTGAGTGAACTTCACAAGGAATGGACTGAGGCTGGGGTCAAGGCATACAGACGTGTCCAAGGAATTTGGCTACAGTTGGTCGTATTCCTCGTGTTAAGCCACTCCTGGGGCGTCTTACCTGGGCAAAGGAGAAGAAGAACTGGACTGTTGCCCAGTGGTCCAAAGTCCTCTTTTCAGATGAGAGCAAGTTTTGTATTTCATTTGGAAACCAAGGTCCTAGAGTCTGGAGGAAGGGTGGAGAAGCTCATAGCCCAAGTTGCTTGAAGTCCAGTGTTAAGTTTCCACAGTCTGTGATGATTTGGGGTGCAATGTCTTCTGCTGGTGTTGGTCCATTGTGTTTTTTGAAACTAAAGTCACTGCCAGTGGCGCAAAAAGTGGGTATGCGCTATATGCGGCGCATAGGGGCGCCGCACCATGGGGGGCGCCAAAGCGATGGTTTTATTATTATTTTTTTTTAAATAATAAAATTTATATAAAATTTAGATGACAGTTATATATAAAAAAAAAAGTTATATAAATTTTAGAGGACTAACAGGCTAGAGTAGGCGCCCGTGCCCTCATAAGATTCCATCATAGAATTTAGACATAGAAGGGTAATATCGCAAGTGGGCGGGGCGCCGTGAGCGCTGAGTGAACAGCTGTAACGTTAGTGAGTTGTTGTTGAAACTCGAAAAAGATGGATTAAAGCAAAAAAGCTATCGGGGGCTAAAAAGAGAAAAAGAAAGAGGGAAAAGGAGATGGCATGCCAAGGGATGCGACAGCAGCTAAATAAGTGGATGGTGAAAGGCAACAGGTAGGATTTAAAATGTGACGTCTATGATTGGAGGCTTGCAAATACGTTATTCATGTTAACAGACTAGCTAGCGTTTGCTAAAACTGGGAATGTAGCAGACAGAATGTGTAGCTAGCTTAGAATATGCAAAACCGAGGTTGCTGAGCTGAAAACTGAAAACTATAAGGTAGCATGTACAATAAATGACAAGAATCTGGAAAACAACTTTAATATCTCTGGTTTACCGTGGAATCATGCATAGATTTGCTACCAAACTTGGAGGCTTGCAAATAATAATGTTGACTGGCAAGTGTTTGCTAACTTACTGCAAAATAATGTTGCTGATATCTACATTTAGATTTTGGTTAAACCCTATGGTACCAATCCCATGCATGACATATCTCAATTTTATTAAAGTAAAATAACAACTGGTAAATATAAGGTAGCATACACAATACATGACTAGAAGCTGGAAAACATTACTTATGCAATAAGGCTGGTTTATCATGGAAACAAATAGATTTTTTTTTACCATTAGCTGTTCATGTTAGCTCAGCTGTGCTGTCAGACATACAGGCTACAGTTACATCTGCTGGGTGACATGTAAGCTGTAATCTCTCTCTCTCTCTTTAAAGATCTGTGCTATATATATGTGTGTGTATGTGTATATATGTGTGTGTATGTGTATATATGTGTGTGTGTGTGTATATATATATATATATATATATATAAATATATATATATATATATATATATATAAATAAAATTATGGCCAAAAATATCGGCACCCTTGGTAAATATGATCAAAAAAGGCTGTGAAAATTTATCTGCATTGTTAATCTTTTGATCTTTTATTTAAAAAAATTTACAAAAATCTAACCTTTCATTGGATAATAAGAATTTAAAATGGTGGGAAATATCATTATGAAATAAATGTTTTTCTCTAATACACATTGGCCACAATTAATGGCACCCTTTTATTCAATACTTTTTGAAACCTCCATTTGCCAGTTTAACAGCTCTAAATGTTCTCCTATAATGCCTGATGAGGTTAGAGAACACCTGACAAGATACAGAGACCATTCCTTCATCCAGAATCACTCCAGACCCTTCAGATTCTCAGCTTCTCCTCTTCAGTTCACTCCTCTCATTTTCCGTAGGGTTCAGGTCAGAGGACTGGAATGGCTATAGCAGAAGCTTGCTTTTGAGCTCAGTGACCCATTTCTGTGTTGTTTTTGAGGTTTGTGTTTGGATTATTGTACGGTTGGAAGATCCAAACATGGCCCATTATAAGATTTCTAACAGAGTCAGTCACTTAGTGATTTTTTTTTATCTGTTGGTATTTGATAGAATCCATGATGCCATGTGTCTAAACAAGATGTCCAGGACCTCCATCAGAAATATAGGCCCACAACATCAAAAATACAGCTGTATATTTCATTGTACACATGGGGTACTTTTTTTCTCTGTGTTCACCAAACCCATCTTGAGTGTTTGCTGCTTTTAGTTTCATATGACCATAGAAGCCATTCCCATTTGAAGTTCCAGTCATGTCTGATAACTGAATATGCTTTAGTTTGTTTTTGAATGAGCTAGGAGAATTTTTCTTGTAACCCCCCCCCCAAAACAACATGTGGTGATGTAGGTTCTGTTTGACAATTTTTTTTAAGGTTTTCTGACCCCGAGACTCAACTATTTTCTGCAATTCTCCAGCTGTGGTCCTTGGAGAGTCTTTAGCTACTCAAACTCTCCTTCTCACCATGCATTAGGACGATATAGACACACGTCCTCTTCCAGGCAGATTCGTAACATTTTCTGTTGATTGGAAATTCTTGATCATTGCCCTGATGGTGGAAATGGGAATTTTCACTGCTCTAGCTCTTTTCTTAAAGCCACTTCACTAATTTGTGAAGCTCAATTTTCTTTTGCTGCACATCAGAAATATATTCTTTGGTTTTTCTCATTGTGATGGATGATTAAGGGCATTTGGGCTTTGTTTCCCCCATTTTGGGCTTTGTCCCCCCCCCATTTATATTTCTGTGAAACAGGAAGCTATGGCTGGATAATTTCATGTTCATAATCACCCTGGAGTACTCAAAATTGTGAATATGAATGGGAATATACTTCAGAGTTATTTTACTCATAAGAATTTCTAGGGGTGCCAATAATTGTGTCCAATGTGTATTTGAGAAAAACATTTATTTCATAATGATATTTCCCCCCCATTTTAAATTCTTATTATCCAATGAAAGGTTAGATTTTTGTGAATTTTTTAAATAACAGATAAAAAGGATTAACAATGCAGATTAATTTTCACAGCCTCCTTTGATCATATTTAGCAAGGGTGCAGATATTTTTGCCCATGACTGTATGTGTGTGTGTGTTTACATATATACCATATAATTATGGTAGGCTTACAGTGGCTGTCTGATATACTTTAAGATAAACATTTATTATTTCAAGCCCATACATGATGATGTCCGGCACACTGGGGGTGGGGGGCGCCAAATTTTTTTACTGCATACCCCTCTAACACTGGATAATTGCACCCCTGGTCACTGCACCCGTTTACCAAGACATTTTGGAGCACTTCATGCTTCCTTGTGCTGCCCAGCTTTTTGAAGATGCTGATTTCATTTTCCAGCAGGATTTGGCACCTGCCCACACTGCCAAAAGCACCAAAAGTTGGTTAAATGAACATGGTGTTGGTGTGTTTGACTGGCCAGCAATATTTTTTTTTTTTTTTTTGGTTTTATGAAGTATTCTAATTTGTTGAGATAGTGAATTGGTGGTTTTTTGTTAAATGTGAGCCAAAATCATAATTAAAAGAACCAAAGACAAACTACTTCAGTCTGTGTGCATTAAATTTATTTAATACACAAGTTTCACAATTTGATTTAAATTACTGAAATAAATGAACTTTTACATGACATTAAAATTTATTGAGAAGCACCTGTACACACATACATACATACATGCAGATGGAATTTAGTAGTCTGTTTCTGACGCGTGCTTTACCTTGAATAAATCAAGTCATTGTCCATAATAAAGTCGGATATGCCAATCCATTTATTGTCCATTTGGCATTGCAAATAACAAAAGGCGCCCTCTCGATCACTTGATTTTTTCCCTAATAATGAAATAACTGAAAATCTGGGTGTCTCACATACATGAGAAATATATCTACAGAAAGCTTGAAATGTCTTTTAAACGAATCAATTCAAAACAAGCATCATGTAATCTGAGAAGGTTTCATTTCTCTCTAAAGCCGTGTTCATGTGGAGAGAGCCATCACTGTGAATTTCATCTTGCAGCCGACAAGAAACATTTGTTAATTAATAAATAATTAAAATGTCTCCTTTTTCACAATTATTAGGCTACTTCTGCCTGTGCTTTGTGTCAAACTTAATGCATGTTCTTGAGCGTGGAATATATTAAGACTCATTATGGATTATAGATGTAAATTTAATATAAACCTGCGATTAGTTGAATAATGACAAATGAACGACTAGTAACTAAAAATCTTACGTGGGAGGCAGATCTATTAAATACCCTCTAGACATCTCTGTTAAAGTTTTTAAAGCATTTTTTACGCATTTGCATAAATTCTTTTTTCAGAACGGTCTGTAACGGGGAGATGCCTTAATGATTTTCCCTCTGAAAAACAAAAACGAAAATTTAAATAAAATTGATATTTTATGTTTTGAGAATGGCCAACCCTTCTCTGCAGATATTGTGCTTCTTGTTTGTGCATTTTAAATCACATAAAGTCTACAAAATAGAGGTCGACCGATATATTGCTCGGCCGATATATCGGGCCGATATTTGTCATTTTTTAATATATCGGCATCGGCCGATATCCGTGTTTAGTAGCGCCAATTTAAATTCAGGCACGTCGGCGGGCAGACCCGTGTTATTGGTGCGGTGGAAAGTGCTGCTGCTGCCGCATGTGAAGGACCCCAAGCCAAAACTATTCAACAACAGTCCTGGGAGATAAAGGTAGTAAGAGAATTTCACTCTGTAAATGGGGTGGAGAAGGTGGCAGTTCTCACAAACACTGCAGCGTTATTGAGGGCTACGTTACTCCGCCCCGATCACAGACAGCACCGTGCTCGGAGAGACAACTGTCCTGGAGCTGCCCAGAACGGTGAATGACATTTGTTCGGAAGCATGGTTTGATGCAGACAATTATTGCTCACGTCTCTTTCTGCACATATCCAAATGTTTCCATATTCGCAATGTATCTGAATGTTAAACTATAATTTTTTTTTTTTTTTTTTTAATGTAAACTAGACGGAAAAGATCATCCTCTTCATCTGAGCAAAAACGTCCTTGGCGTAACAGCAGAGTGGACCGGTATACTACTGTCTATTTAAACTGACCAGTGTAACCCTTTTATATGTTTGGTTGACTGTACTTTATTTTAATAATGAACAGACTGCGATGTTAGTTTGAAATTAGAATGCACTTTAGATGTTCTGTGTCATTTATACCAAACACAAATGTTGCTGGTTGCTAGTGTGTTTGCAGCACTACTATTTATTTTTTATATTTTATTTTTTACATTTTTTTAGTTTAATTGATTTCTATTTATAATTTTTTTTATTTATTTAAATGTATATTTAAGTTTACATTTATGTTCCAACAAACTTGAAAAATTCTCCTTGATAAATGCTCTAAAACTTTTATGTAAATGATTGACTTCTAAGATTCGAGAGATGGTTCAAGTCAGTGCTCAATAAATGATGATATGTCACGGTGTCTGTTTCTGTGTCTCCCTGGGTGGCCACTAGAGGTCTCACTTCCCCTTATCGTCACTCCACTTTAGAACTGCATTTCCCATAGTCTTGTCTGTTTCATCACTGCTCATTGCACTCAGCTGTCCGTGGTTATCAATCATTGCACTCAGCCAATTCCCCGTTAGCATTGTCATTTCCTTGGGTATAAATACCCCGGTTGTTCTGTCATTGTCACGGAGTCCCTTGTTGAATGTCACCCTGGTTTGTCGTGGTTCTCGGATGTTGTGTATGTTTCTTGTTTCTGGACTGCTTACCTGGATTGTGACCTTTGCCTGGCTGACCATGAGATTTGGATTATCCTAATAAAACATACTGCAATTGGATCTACCTGTTTTGTGTGCGTGTCGTGACAGAAGGACTCCGTCATGCCTAGATCCAGCGGTGTGGGATTTCGAATCGGTTTCCCCAGCCACCATGGAGGAACGGAGGGGGTGATTCCGGAACTTAACCACCCTTCGTCAAAGGGGGAGTGAGGTGGGTGGCCTGGCGCAATTGTTTTGGACCATGGCGGTCGGGATGGGTTTATAACGATGCAGCACTGAAGGACTTTTTTAACAACTGTCTGGATGACCCTTTACCTCAATGGGAGATGAAGGGGCTGGAGATCCTAGACTTTTGGGGGTTTACCCATTACCTGTGCCATCGTGCTCAATGGGATACTTCGACCACACCTGTGTCTCCAGAGAAGAGGGCCGCCAGCCCAGCGCCACAGCACAAGCTGGCCGCCAACCCAGCGCCACAGCACAAGATGGCCGCCAGCCCGGCGCCACAGCACAAGATGGCCGCCAGCCCAGCGCCACAGCACAAGATGGCCGCCAGCCCAGCACCACAGCACGAGATGACCACCAGCCCAGCACCACTGCACAGGAGGGTCGAATCTACACCTGTGTTGGCAGATAAGATGGTTGACTCAACGCCTGAGTCTTCCGTCAAGGAGCCACCGGCACGTCATCATAGAGGCCGCAGGAGGAGGAGGAGACAGGCGTCAGCGGTTCCTCAAAGCCCGGAGGGCGTTCCCGAGCAGGCCGCTGCCGTCCAGGAGGACGTTCCCGAGCAGGCCGCTGCCGTCCAGGAGGACGTTCCCGAGCAGGCCGCTGCCGTCCAGGAGGACGTTCCCGAGCAGGCCGCGTGTCGTCCAGGTGGAGGTGTCCAAGGTTCCCGAGGCGGTGCCCGATGCCGAGGCCGTTCCCGAGGCGGTGCCCGATGCCGAGCCCGAGGCGGTTCCCGATGCAATGCCCGAGGCCGAGAAGGTGGCCGAGACAGAAGCGGTTCCCGATGCTATGGTCGAGGCCGAGGCGGTGCCCGAGGCGGTGCCCGATGCCGAGGCGGTGCCCGAGGCGGTGCCCGATGCCGAGGCGGTGCCCGATGCCAGGGCGGTGCCCGAGGCGGTCCCCGATGCCAGGGCGGTGCCCGAGGCGGTGCCCGATGCCGAGGCGGTGCCCGATGTAATGCCCGAGACCGAGGCTGTTCCGGAGGTCGAGGCGGTGCCCGATGTTGTTCCCGATGCCGAGGCGGTGCTCGATGTTGTTCCCGATACCGAGGCGGTGCCCGATGCCGAGGCGGTCCCCGATGCCGAGGCGGTGCCCGAGGCGGTCCCCGATGCCGAGGCGGTGCCCGAGGCGGTTCCCGATGCCGAGGCGGTGCCCGATGCGGTGCCCGATGCCGAGGCGGTTCCCGATGCGGTGCCCGATGCCGAGGCGGTGCCCGATGCCGAGGCGGTGCCCGATGCGGTGGCCGAGGCGGTGCCCGATGCCGAGGCGGTGCCCGATGCGGTGCCCGATGCCGAGGCGGTGGGCCGAGGCGGTGCCCGATGCCGAGGCGGTGCCCGAGGCGGTCCCCGATGCTATGTCCGATGCCGAGGCGGTGCCCGATGCAGAGGCGGTGCCCCGAGGCGGTTCCCGATGCAATGTCCGATGCCGAGGCGGTCCCCGATGCCGAGGCGGTGCCCGAGGCGGTGCCCGATGCCGAGGCGGTCCCCGATGCCGAGGCGGTGCCCGAGGCGGTCCCCGATGCCGAGGCGGTTCCCGATGCAATGTCCGATGCCGAGGCGGTGCCCGATGCCGAGGCGGTGCCCGATGCCGAGGCGGTGCCCGATGCCGAGGCGGTGCCCGAGGCGGTCCCATATGCTATGTCCGTTGCCGAGGCGGTGCCCGTTGCCGAGGCGGTGCCCGATGCGGTGGCCGAGGCGGTTCCCGATGCAATGTCCGATGCCGAGGCGGTGCCCGAGGGCGGTGCCCGTTGCCGAGGCGGTGTCCCCGAGGCGGTGCCCCGTTGCCGAGGCGGTGCCCGATGCCGAGGCGGTGCCCGATGCCGAGGCGGTGCCAGATGCGGTGGCCGATGCGGTGCCAGAGACGGTTCCCGATGTAATGCCCGAGACCGAGGCGGAGGTCGAGGCGATGCCCGATGTTGTTCCCGATGCCGAGGCGGTGCCCGATGTTGTTTCCGATACCGAGGCTGTGCCCGATGCCGAGGGCTGTGCCCGATGCCGAGGCTGTGCCCGATGCCGAGGCGGTGACCGATGCTGTTCCGCAGGTCGAGGCGGTGCCCGAGGCTGTGCCCGATGCCGAAGCGGTGCCCGATGCTGTTCCGGAGGCCGAGGCGGTGCCCGATGCGCAGGCCGAGGTCGTTCCCGAGGCGGTGTCCTTGTCCAAGGCCGTTCCCGAGGCGGTGCCCGATGCCGAGACCATTCCCGAGGCGGTGCCCGATGCCGAGGGTCCTTTCCCGAGGCGGTGTCCTTGTCCGACGCCGTTCCTGAGGCCATTCCTGAGGCCGTTCCTGAGACCGTTCCCGAGGCGGGTGTCCTTGTCCGATGCCGTTCCTGAGGCCATTCCCGAGGCGGTGCCCGATGCCGAGGTCGTTCCCGAGGCGGGGTCCTTGTCCAATGCCGTTCCTGAGGCCATTCCTGAGGTCGTTCCTAAGACCGTTCCCGAGGCGGTGCCCGATGCCGAGGTCGTTCCCGAGGCGGTGTCCTTGTCCGATGTCGAGCCCGAGGCTGTTCCCGAGGCGGAGGTCGTGCCCGAGGCCGTTCCCGAGGCGGTGTCCTTGTCCAATGCTGTTCCTGAGGCCGTTCCTGAGACCGTTCCCGAGGCGGTGCCCGATGCCGAGGCCGTTCCCGAGGCGGGGTCCTTGTCCAATGCCGTTCCTGAGGCCATTCCTGAGGCCGTTCCTGAGACCGTTCCCGAGGCGGTGCCCGATGCCGAGGTCGTTCCCGAGGCGGTGTCCTTGTCCGATGCCGTTCCTGAGGCCATTCCCGAGGCGGTGCCCGATGCTGTTCCGGAGGCCGATGCGGGGCCCGAGATGGTTCCGGAGGCGATACCCGTGTCCAAGGCCGTTCCCGAGGCGGTGTGCCCTTGTCTGAGGCCGTTCCCGATGCCCGTTCCCAATGCCGTGACCTGGCCATCGCCACAGCCTGCTCCTTACTGGCTCCCCGATTGGCAGGTTCCGTTCGGGCCACTCAAATGGCGAATTCCTCCCTGGCCGTCTGCACAACGAGAATGGACTGATCCACCGTGGCCACCTGAACTGCCTGGCCCCCTCGTGGTCCCCTGAACTTTCGGGTCCACCGTGGGCCACCTGAACTGCCTGGTCCCCTCGTGGTCCCCTGAACTTTCGGGTCCACCATGGCCCCCTGATCTGACCGAGCCACCTGGGCTACCAGGGGAGCCATCACTGCCGCCGGTCCCAGTTCCCCTACACGGGCCTGGCCCGCCATCCCTCCCCCTGTTCTGCCTCCACCAGTCCACCTCCCTCCTGGTCTCTTTGTTTTTGTGGTTATTTTGTTCTGAGGAGCATCTGGAAGCTGCTCCTTAGAGGGGGGGTAGTGTCACGGTGTCTGTTCTGTGTCTCCCGGGGTGGCCACTAGAGGTCTCACTTCCCCTTATCGTCACTCCACTTTAGAACTGCATTTCCCATAGTCTTGTCTGTTTCATCACTGCTCATTGCACTCAGCTGTCCGTGGTTATCAATCATTGCACTCAGCCAATTCCCCGTTAGCATTGTCATTTCCTTGGGTATAAATACCCCGGTTGTTCTGTCATTGTCACGGAGTCCTTGTTGAATGTCACCCTGGTTTGTCGTGGTTCTCGGATGTTGTGTATGTTTCTTGTTTCTGGACTGCTTACCTGGATTGTGACCTTTGCCTGGCTGACCATGAGATTTGGATTATCCTAATAAAACATACTGCAATTGGATCTACCTGTTTGTGTGCGTGTCGTGACATGATAAGTTTAGAAATGTTGTGCATCCACTTATTATTAGTGTGACATTTTAGCATGCAAATGAAGGGGAAAACTTCAAGATATCGGCCCTAAAAATCGGCAGCACATATCGGCCATCGGCTGACCCTGACCTCTAAATATCGGCATCGGCTATAGAAAAACCCATATCGGTCGATCTCTACTACAAAATATAATGTTTTTTGTCACCTATAAAAAATGTTCATAGACGGATACTTTACTGATGTCTGGACTCTGCTTGGGATTTAGAGAAACTTAAAGAGATGGTTTAATATAGGCCTATTGTTTATGAATAGGCTACATTCTGTGAAAATGTATATTTGCACACTCTAAAAAAATATTGTATGGACGCAACAAAACAAAACGGCCGACGCTCCACTCAGGGCTCGTAGTTGTGATTGGGCTCAACCCTCCCCCACGCGTTTGAGATACGCTGCCGAGCAGAGTATGAGCAGAGCAGAGTGATTCTGACTGAAGAGGAGTGAATTTTTTAAAAGTCGGAGCATCGTGGTTTTCACTCGCTCCAGTACCGCTCCATCACGGGTACAATTCATGCCAATGGCCCTTAATATAACTGCATATTTAGCAAGAATTTACATGATAAACATATTTAGCTATAGCTTGATACACATAATCTCTCCGATCAGAAGATTATAATGACGGCAATAGTCGAGCGTTACAGGCTAGTTCTCAAGGAGTTTGTCTGTTCCTTTTACTGATTATTTTCGGGTTAAAGCATGATTTAAACAGATACAGCACATTCACACTTAATCGCTGTCGCAATAATGCATTCAAACAAATGTAATCTTACAGTACTTCATCTGTATCTGATTTTGAATGAGCAGAAATCTGTAAGATATGCATCGATCTGTAGATAAAATAACTGAAAATTTACTGTTATTTTCAATACAAACTAAATTTGCGCAGCAGAAAGCAGCAATTATACATTTTAATGCTGACAATGTTATTAGTTTGGCGTTTGGTAGGAAAAAAAGTTTGCACACAATAGCCTAATCCCCTTTGAAACTCTCCTGTAATTTTATTTATTTCTTTTTATTTTATTTTTATAGGCTACATTATGAAAATAACATTTCAACTTTATCCACGGAGTGAGTGCGGAGCAGTGTTTCTGGTATCAGTGAGCGCGGAGCGGATTGATTATTAAATGCTCGAGCGCGTAGAGGAAATTGTATGATTGCATGATGGGCTAGTATTTAAAAAAAATAAATAAAAATAAAGGTCTTTCCAGCATTAAGGTAATATTGTTACTGCTTTTTATTAATCATCTTGTCTCAGTTATAAATTTGACTGGTAAATGATAAAGAATTATATTAAAACTTGTCTTGAACAATTTCTTTGTCATTTGAATATTGATTTTAAGTAGGGAGGCAAAAAAAATTGATTTAAATTGTAAAACGGATTTTTTTGTGAAAAAAAATTGGGGATTTTTTTTAGGCCATAAGGCCTATCGCCCAGCACTAATGCAACAGTTTGCATCTTTTTATTTTATTTTATTTTATTTTATTTTATTTTATTTTTTTGAATTAAGGCACTTCCTCTGAAATTAAGTTATAATAAATAATAAACTTTATTGCGCTATACAGTATTCAACATTTGAAGTGGATCAAACCTTTCTTTAAAGTTGTCCTAAAACGTGTTCTGCAAGTTTGATACCCTCATAAGGCACTGTCCATATGAAAGAGCAAGAGATTCACACCTTTATCTCGACCCCCACAAGCTATACAGAACTACCCCAACCCCCTCCAGCTGAACTGGATTCGGTCTGTTTTTTGGGCTGTGAGGAACGGTGTGTTGTCATGTTACTGGGTTGAAACATGCCTGCACTCACATCAACCCTACTCTTTTTATTCATTATTTTCTCGCAGCCCATATTACTATTTTCACTAGACCAAAATAATAACAAATTATCAATTGATAATTAATCATTATTTTTTTGAGAAAATCATTGTTATTTGTGAACGTAGGCGTTTGGGGAAGGCTTTAAGACCAAGCGGAATCCTCTGTCAGCTGCTCCCGCTTCACAGCACGCGAGGCTCCGCTAACTGATGCAGCTTCACCGTCCGCGGTTTGACATTACTAAATCAGTTTGAGCGAATACAACTCATTGATGATGAGCCCAACATTTAGAAGACGTATTTCATTGAGCTAATGCTGTTAAATAGAGATAAAAAAAAAAAAATTCTATTCTTAAACTTGGAGCTCATTATATTGAAGTAAAAATCCAAACACCAGAAGCAACCTACACTCTCAGTGTTCTTTCATTGAAAAGTATGCATTTTATTTATTCACAGGCTATATGGTTGAAATACTATTTTAGTTGAAAACTTTAAGTGCCATTGTTTAAAAAAATGCATCATAGAAACGTTTCATAGACCTTCAGTTGTCATACTTTAAAATCCCATGCCATTTGTAATTTCACTGTCTTTTCCCCTCCTAAATTACTACCCCAATTCTACAATGGTAAAATTTATTCAGGCCGATGGCGTTTTTTATGACATTATTTTTTTTTTTAGAATAATTGTATCCTACATAAATGGGTGAATCAAAACAAATATAACTTTTTAACTGCAGGCAGATATAGGCCTATATTATTGTACATTACAAATATTTGGATCGTCCCTAATTCTGTCCCTTATTTTATTAAAGAATAAATACTTATTTTCTTCAAGAATAAACATTATAAATAAATAATAAAAGAAATAACCTCTATTAGCCCTTATTTGTAAGTTGTAGGAGATATGCGAGTGATTAATAGATTTAAAAAAAGAAAAAAAAGTGGGTGCTTGGTTTCAGAAAACGAATACAGCTCGTAAAAAATGCTATGATGAAAAAGTCATGCTAACTTATTAATTCATAGAAATAATTTAAGCAATTAAAACCTTTTTTATACTAGATTCAACTTGAATTTCAATACTATTAAACTGACTTTAAAATCTCAAGGAGTTTATAAGTTGAAACGGTAAAATGTCAACTAAATGAACTTGTGTTTTATATTGTATCTGAAGACATTGATTGCATGTTAGCATAAAACTAACTATATATATATATATATATATATATATATATATATATATATATATATATATATATATAATATATATATATATATATATATATATATATATATATATTTTTTTTTTTTTTTTTAAATGAACAATTCCTGTATAAAATGTGACAGCAACCTTTATATCAAACATTTTGAAATCATCTACAGCTGAACAACTGGAGAGGCAGATTGAGCGCGCGGAGTGAATGTGATGCACAAAGTCATTTTTAGATGCAATGGAAAAATAAAGCTGGATAAAAACATACACGAAAACACGCTAAAAAGTAAATTAAGTTTGTGAGAGTTGCATTTTATTACATTCAAAAATAATAACGGCAGGCCTAATAATGCTATAGATTAATGTACCAACAGGATATTTTTAGTTCCCTTCACTTTACAACAAATCCTTTAAATTCAACAAAATCATCAGAACAGCACAAGAATTAAAAATATATAATTCTAATGGATAAATATAATTTTAGTATATAATAATATAGGCTTATAAACAAACAAAAAAAAATAATAATAATTAAAAATAATTTAAAGCGATACATAAGGTAAGGTTGGGCTTATCTCTCTCATTCCGGACAAATCCAAACATCATGCCCATTTGAAGCTAAACTCTTATTCAATAGGTAAAACAGGCTTTGGATTTCACACGTGTTTCAGTATCGACGGAAAAAAAATCATAATGAGCAAAAATATGCCAAAGTGGACCGCTGCTCGTGCCGCATGTCTCGGTGAACAACTGCTGTTTCCAATGAATATGTGCGCGTGAGGCACCAGCGCGATCAAAGTCACAATTCACAATTTTTGGTCACACAGTAAAGACATAATTCAAAAATGCAAAGTGTTAGCAATTTGAAAAGTCAAGAATAATAACAGAGTGAATAATAATTATTTGTAAATGCTGGACCGTTCTCATTTCGCTCTGCAAATGGAACCTGAAGATTATTATAATTATTATTATTTTTTTTTTAACCAAGAATGAACCGAAATGAAAACATTTAGCTTTTAATCCGTATATATATATATATATATATATATATATATATATATATATATATATATATATATATATATATATATATGACTGTTTAATAACAATAGCATGCATAAAGAGCCCTTGTGTAAAGGTCTTTCTTTAAATTTTTGATGAGTAGACTGTAGCCTAAGACTATCCTATTTTTTAATGGCTTTTAAGGATGTTATAATGTATATTATAATGTTATTGTTGTTTAACGTCTTCCCTTCCTTTCATTTTACAATTACATTCAGTTCGCAATCCGTCCCTTTGCGCCACCTGGCGGTAGTATAGCGAATGATTTTAACACGCGACTGACTTGCAGTTAACGCCGCGACCATGCGGCACGCGCAGCAGTATTACCCATTTTGGTTGTCTACCTACTGTATATGACCAAATATTAGGGCAGATACAAACGTGTTGTTGATAGTTGGTTCTACATTGGTTGTGTTGACAGCTTTGTCAACTTTGAACTCTTTGCAATGAATGTGAAGAACACTGGGGTGTTTTTGGTTGCACACTTTGCAAGTCAAGCGCCTTTTACACTCTTTGCTCCAGTGTCCAACATGTAAGCAACCAAAACAGACAGCTTTTTCCTTTATAAAGTTGACCTTTTCCCTATGTTTCTTCTTTTCAAACTCTTTACATTGATCCAAAGAATGATTTTGTGAACAGAACAAACAGGTGGTGGAGATACACTTGAACCGGCTGATTGACTGTTCAACATTTGCCTTTTGGATTTCACCAACAAGGGTTTTGTCAATGTTGGTGACACTGGTAGCAAAACTGTCCCCTTTCAACTTAGGCTTTGACTGGGATTGTGATTTCCATTTGTAGACATCTTTGGGTTTACCAATTGTTCTCACCTCTACATTTTGAATGGACCCATATATAGTTGATCTGAAATGATTTTAACTTGGTATTCAATAAAGTTGACAACATCACTAAATTTGGCTCTTCGTTTCTGTCTTTCCATGATATCACAAGCAGTTGTTCTCCATTTTTCTCTGAGTTTAAATGGAAGCTTTAAAATTACTGCTCTCATGTTTGTTGGCATGTCTAGTTCTTGCATGTACTGTAGATCTGCCATTGCATTACAACAACCACGTAAAAAGAGTGCATAATCTTGAAGAGCTGTGATATCTTCGTACCTGATCATAGGCCATCCAAGCACCTTTTTCCATATATGAAGCAGAAACAAAATAATCCTCTCCAAACTGCTGTTTAAGCATAGCTTTAGCTGTATCATAACCTCTTTCAGGTGCCATATTCATACAGCTTCGAACAATTTCTCTTGGGCGCCCTCTTGTATACCTTTCAAGAAAATACAAGCAATCACCCTTGTTATTCGTTTTTTCCTCCACACAATGTTTAAAAGCTTTGGTAAAAAAACTGAATTGCAATGGATCCCCTTCAAACACTGGAATCTCACGTGGTGGCAAGTATTGAGACCCTTGTTGCTGTATTAGCAATTCTGTTATTTCTTGATGTTTTTGAAGCATATTCTGTGTGAAACCAAACCTTCCACCATCTACTGAAGCAGTTGATCTAGGTCTTGAAGAAGCGTGTTGCTGTACATGATGAGATGAAGCAGGTTGTAACATCTGTGCTGCTTTGCATTGTAGTCCTTGGCTTTGTCTCAACTTCTGGATGAAGAGATGCAGTTGCTGATCTTGCTTGTCTGCTGACATAGGATTCCATAGGATCCACTGCGATGCTGTCTGCTCAAAAGTCCTAAGCACAGATAGCTTTGCATTGGAGGCTGCGATTTTTGCATCGATATCCATTTGTTCCTTACGTTTCTGTAACATTTCCAACTGTGGCTCAATATCATGCTTCGCTTTTAAAGACTTTGCTTGAGTGACAAGAGCAGCTTTTTTTCGCTTCAAGCTGAATGCGTGCAAGTTGCACAGAGGCATTAGATTTGCTTTAGCATGAACTGGGTTGGCTACTTTTGTGGCTTGAAGTGTGACTGCTGACCCTTGTTTCTACATTTGAAACGCTATCATTGGGTTCAATTTCACTGGCAGCACGATCACATTCCTCCCAGGCAAACACGTATATGTGGGGCCCATATGGGTTACAAATGGGCTACAGGGGGGTACAGAGTGGGCATGGGCTCAAAATGGGCATCCTATCTGGGGCCCACTTGGGTAAACTAAGTAGGTCCACATGGGCAAACCCAGGTGGGCTCCCCATGTGGGACCTACTTGGTTCACTAATGGGAAATGAGTACATGGGCTGAAAATGGACTAATTCAGTTTAGCAAGAAGACAAGTGCAAACACAGTCAATCCCAAATGTTGATTACATGGGTAGATAGTACACAAATATTTTCCTTTAAAATTATTTTTTATTGTTATTTTGACAGTTTAACACAATGTGACTTTAATCAAAATTTTTAAATGCCAAAACTGGTATTTTACCCAAATTTATGGAATTTAAAATTTAAAATTAAAATTAAAAACACTTGCTGTTTTTAAATCTAGCCTAAAGACTCATTTATATAGCCTGGTATTTGACGCTACATGAGAGCTGCTTCCTTTTATTGTCCTTATGGTGTTTTATTGTCTTCCTACATGTTGTTGACTGTTGTATCATTGATATTTTTATTATTTTTGTGTGTACAGCACTTTGATAAACACTTGCTGTTTTTAAAAAAAGGGCTTTATATTCATATTCATTCTTTATTGTCCTCAATAGAGGAAATTTGTTTCCACAGTCCGTACCAAAAAGTAACATTCAACACTCATAACATACACGTACAACATAGAATTTTGTACACATGAGTAGATTAGACTTTCTGTAAATTCAGCGCTCTTATTGCTGAAATTACAAAGCTTTTCCCTAGTCGTGATTTTTTATAATGCAGTTGTCTATATCTGAGACCTGAGGGAAGAAGAGTGAAACATGAGTTAAGAGGGTGGCTGGGGTTTTGTATGATGGTATTTGCTCTGCGAATGGGTAGCAGCGTCAATGAGAGCCGGCAAGTTGGGTGTGGGAAGACCAATTATTTTTGAAGATGTCTTAGTGATTCTAAGAAGCTTGTTCCTATTAGTGAGAGAAAGTATAGTGAAATAGCAGGTGGGACAGTACAGAAGGACGGGTTCAATGATGCTACGGTACAACAGAAGAAGAAGATGTGGTTTGACTGAAAGAGATCTGAGTTTGCGTATGACAGATAGTCTCTGTTGGCAGCGCCTGTGAATGTCTATGGTGTGATGGTGAAAACTCAATTTATCGTCCAGAATAATGCCAAGGTACCTAAAGCTGTTCACAATGTCCACTGACTGGCCCTTGATGGAAATATGGCAGTGAGCAGTGGAGGATTTTTGGCGCATGTCCAGGATAAGTTCCTTTGTTTTAATAATGTTAAGAATGACATTGAGTGAAATTGGCAACAGATTGATGATATGCTGTGACTGATTCCATCCCGGTAAGGAGGGCGAGTATGGCTGTGTCATCCGAGTATTTGAAATACTTTATAATGTCAGAAGAACTACGGCAGTCGTCAGTATATAATGTGTAAAGGAACGGACTGAGGACGCAGCCTTGGGGGGCTCCAGTGTTGACAGTAATGGCGGAGGATGTTATACTACCCAACCTTACTGGCTGTGATCTGTCATTGAGAAAATTATAAATCCAATGGATAAAAAGAGTTGGCACGTGAAGTTGTTGGAGTTTAGTTATCATGAGGTGACGTTTGTATCGTATTAAAGGCGGAACTGAAGTCTATGAAAAGAATCCTGGCATAATGGCCAGGAGAATCCAGATGTTGGAGGAGAGTATGAAGAAGGCATGCAACAGCATCCTCTGTTCCTCTTTTTGGCCCTGTAGGCAAACTGGTAAGGATCCAGCTGTGGTCCGACAACCGGAAGGATATTATTTAATACCAGTTTCTCAAGACATTTTGCTATTATAGAGGTAAGTGCTACTGGTCTATAATGATTCAGTTCACAGGAACAAGATCTTTTGGGTACAGGAATAATAGTGGCAGTTTTCCAGAGGGCGGGGACAGTTGCTGTCTGTAGTGACTCTTTAAAAAGTGAATAAAGGACAGGAGATAAACTCCAAGGCACAGTTCTTGAGCAGTCTCCCAGTGATTCCATCTGGGCCAGGGGCCTTTCCAGTGTGTCACCTCCTGAGCTGCTGATAGACATCTCCCACCGTTAATGGGACATAATGTGGCTCTACAGGAGTGGGTAGGCTCCTGAGCATTCTTTCACATTCAGTGGTGCAATTTAGAGTATCAAACCTGGCATAGAATTTGTTCAAGTCTTTGGCAAACGAGCTGAGATGAGTAGATGTAGGAATGCTGGCATTTGAAGTGGTTCCAGTGAGTGTCTTCACCTTCTGAAAAGCCTGCCTGGTGTTCATACTACTGAAATCCTTTTCTAATTTGTCCTTATATGCAAGTTTTGCCTTTTTGATTTCATTTTTCACAGAGCGATTAATGTCTCTCAGTAAAAGTCACTCTTTGCAATTAAATGCTTGTTGTTTCTCTTTGAGTTTGAGTTTTATTTGACCGGTCATCCATGGTCTCGAGTTGGGATATCTTTTAACAGTTTTGGCTGGAATACTAGTTGCCATGCAAAACTTGATGTAGTCAGTTATTATCTCCGTTTTTTGTCTAGGTCGCCATCAAAAATACTCCAATCTGTACATGCAAATGACCCTTGAAGTTGTGCAGTTATATCCTCTGTCCACTGGGTGATGCTATATGTAACTGGCTTTTCTCTCTTCAACAATTGTCTATATTGCGGGAGCAAAAAGACGATGTTGTGATCCGCGGAGCCTAATGGAGGCTGCACGCGAGCAGTATAAGCATTGTTTATGTTCCCGTAGCACAGATCTAACACATTATTTTTTCTAGTGGGGGAATCAACATACTGCTCAAAGGATGGAAGGACACTGTCAAGTTTGCAGCTATTAAAATCCCCCATAATAAACACCGGAGCCCCAGGGTATTTATTCAGCATAACATGAACATTCTGGGCTGCTAGCTCAGCTGCTGCATTGGTATTAGCACCAGGAGGAATATAAACACAGCTGATAACCAACGTGGAAAATTCCAGAGGGAGATAGTAGGGATGAAGCGAAACAGTAAGCATTTCAATATCAGGTGTGCAGACCCTATCATGGGTCTTGATGTTATTGCACCACCGGTTATTAAACATAAACACAGACACCTCCACCCCTTTCCTTACTGGAATCACTCGTTCGGTCCGCCCGGATGATGGTGAAGTTATCCAACCTGACTTCTTCATCGGGAATGGAGTCCTTCAGCCACGTCTCGGACAGCGCGATGATGCAAGCCTCCCGAAAAGATTTTTCCCCTTGGCATCTAGCATGTAAGATGTCCATCTTGTTCCGGGGAGATTGTACGTTAGCCATCACGACTGAGGGAAGGGGGGGTTTAAAAGGACACCTCCGAAGCCTGGCGTGTGCCCCTCCTCGCCTTCCTCGTTTCCTCGGCTTGCATAGGATGTCAGCTGGAATTACATCCAATGGTGTTAAGCCGTGAGTGGCAGAGCCTCGGAGAGAGAGGAGATCTTGACGGGAGTAAGTGATTTTGTTGTTGCTTTGTGTATCCAAGTGAAACGCTGCACCTCTGAGATCGCAAGTGATCAATAGAAAGATCATTTCACATAGATCATGTTATCCATGTTCTGAACTCACGCAGTACAAAAACATAAAGAACTTAAACAAAAGGATAAAACAAACAAAACAAAAACTTAACATAGACAAGTGACTCAACATGACACGAAGGGTACAGACTGTGTTGTCGCAGCAGAGCATGCGCCACCGGATGGAGGGTCAGTCATCCCATACTTTATAAATAAACTTTGACTTTAAAAGGATCAAGTGCTTGCATACAGAGAAAACATGCTAAAAAAAAAATGAAAGTTTGGCAGGATGGATCTCGCGAGATTTTATTCAGCAATACCCATCCCCCACCCCTCCTGAATCGCGGCAGCGCCATCACTCACTGTCTGTCAATCAGCTGTAATCTTTTGGACATTTCTGCTGTCAGTGTATTCAAGGTAAGAACCTAATAATTTCATACAATATATACAAAAGTGAACATTTTAATTAAAATACATTGTTTTCAAATCAATGTTTAACAAAACATATGTTCTTGTCAGTAGAATTTCAATTACACATCCACTTCCCTAAGATCGCGCCATTTTCCCCCTTATTTATGACCAAAGCGATAAGAATTACTGTATGCTATCATTTTAACATTTTTATTTACTACAAACTGTGTCCCAATTGATTGGATTTGAGAATCTAGCTTTAATATTTTACCACTGTTTTACGATATCCGACAATGGCAGTCATTTCTTAATTTGTGTAAGGTGTATGTTACATTTTAAACACCCAAAATGAAAGCAGGAATTTTCGAATGTAATTACGAGACAAGACTGTTTTATATCGTGTCTGCTCCTGTTTATTTTGTGATCACAGTACAGTGCACACAGCGACCACTTTAGCTTTTATTCTAAAAGTGTTCACATTCAGTTAAATATTTGCATTCTCAAATGTTTAATTTGACATTTTAAATTTTTATAAATGTCTATTTCATCACAGAACAACAAGTTTCCACTGAATCACAAGACCCTTTCCTGTGCTCTTCCCATCCCCCACCCCTCCCCGCCTGAATCCAGCCGGCGCCATCACTCTTCGTCTTTCAGCTGTAATTTTGCGGGGATTTTTACTGTCAGTGTTTTCAAGGTAAGAACCTAATAATTTCATACAATATATTCAAAAATTTAAAATTTTAATTAAAATGATTGTTTTCAAAGCATAATGTTTAACAAACATCTCAGTTAAGGCGGCCGGTTGAGTTCATCCGAAAATATACGAAGGCAGTCACACACAAAAATGCACAGAAACCATTTGTGTATGACAGAATATTATATTCGATACCGTTATTGTATTTCCTGAAAAGTGTCAAAGTGGAGATAACTCCTTTGTTGCAAGAGCTCAAATATGGAATTTAATCTCACTTTAATGCTCTTCATGTATTTTACAGGAAGCTTGAAAAAAAAATGCCCTTAACAAACCCAATAACCAGAAGAGAGGCAGAAAAAGCAGTGTCAAAGTGTCTAATCAGTGCCAGGGATGGGAGGAAATCGTACTGCAAGGGCACGTGTTGGAGAGCAAGATAGATAAGTTTTAAATGGGAATACAAACTTTAAAAAGACAAGAATGATTCTAAAATGTTTTACAATTTGTGTGCTATTACATACAGTGACCGGGAGGGGACATGTTCACTTAGTTTTGTCGTGGCCACTATTAACTTGTGGGAACATCATATGATTATAGCCAAACGATATTGAATCATGGGTTTTCAAACTTGTCCTGGGAACCCACAGTACTACACATGTACTTTCAGTTTTACAGTTTGTACTTATGAGCTAATAAAATGAATTGGGTGTATTCGATTAGGGAGACATACAAAGGCTGCATCTGAAAATTGACTTGTTGCCTCGCTGCCCTATCAGGCAACAACATAAGTGTTTACACACTAATGCAGAGTTCATACTGCACAATTTTAGGCCCGATCGTCAGCCTCCGACAGGTTTTGCAAAATTGCAAATGCACATAATCATAGGCATATCGGTGCTCGTTCACGCGAGTGACAATCACACAGTGTGAATTATCAGACGCAATTTGAGAAAAATTGTGAGATATTTGCCATGCTAAATATGTGGACCTTTCGGAGATTTAAAAATCATGATGTGTGAAATGTGTTCTGACTGAAAACTACATTGGCAATGACCAGGGAGGCGAGAAGTTCGGGGAGGAGTTATAGACCAGTGGCCGTATTCACAAAACATTTTATCTTACCACTAAGAATTCTTCCAAATAGCAGTAAAAGTTCTTAGCTAAGAGTTCCCCCTTAAAACCTATTCTCAAAGCCACTGAGACAAACTTTTACTAAGGAATAGACTGAAGTCTTAAGCTAAGAGTAAGGGCGGGTTTGACCTCGTTGCTATGGAGTAATACACACAGTGATTGGCTGATGGGGGAGAAGTCAGTGATTTAATCATAGAAATATTGTAGAATGAGGTGTCATGTTTCCATATTAAAATAAAGGTTTTAAAATACAAATGTTGCCCTATTCAAATACATATTTTTTTTTTTTTATATAATTTTTTTTGCCATATTCAAATAAAGGTTTTAAAATGTAGGCTAAGTGTCACTAATTTAAACTAGTAAATGCGGGTTAATTGTCCGACATGATGTTTTATAAACAAAGTTTAGGAACATTCAAATGGTCTTTCTAATCAGCTCGAGAGGAGGTCTAGCCTATATACCTGGGCTGGAGCTGACTCACCACCACTCCGCTCCTCACTCTCAGCTGGGGATACGGGGAGAACTTTGGGTTTGGGCTAAATTCCAAGCTCGGAGCCCTCGATCCCCTTGGACAGCACACCAAATACGCTTATTATATATTTTTTACTCTATTCAATCATTTGTAAGTGTGAACTCATGAAAGCCACTGTCACAGGTAATCGGACAATATTAATTTGTTAAAGATTTATTTTTGGCGTCTTATGTATCTATAAATCAAAATGTATTGCATTTATGAAGAAGAAGTTCAGCACCTAAGGCTCTATCACTATTCCCTCAATGGTGTACAGTGTCTTTGGGTGGATTAGGACTGTTTGTGATTTGGTCTTAGTGTGACTTAGGAATCCTCTTCACTACTCCTAAAGTTCACAGATTTAGGAGCTAGTTTTAGCATTAAAATGCTTTGTGAATACTCTTAGGGCAAAAATGTAGGACTCCTAAAATTAGGAATGACACGCCCATTATTTTTAAGAGTTTACTCCTAAATCGTCAATTTAAGAACTATTAAGATGTTAATAGTTAAGATGTTTTGTGAATACGGCCCCAGAATATCAGTATTTTAATAGAGATATTTAAAATTATATCAAATGTAAACAAAGCAGAAACATTTGCTTTACCAGCTGCAACAGCAGCACATTGCAAAATTATTTACTTACCTCCAATGCTTTGCTCTTGCTCTCCGCATCTCCCCAATCAATTCCTCATGGAAAATTGTTCTAAAAGAAGTATAAACACTCTAAAATAGAGAGACTATCACTTAATTTTCATAATGTTTTTTTTTCTTTTTATACTTTTCACAAATCAGCGCACAGACTATTTGGTCTAACTTTAGAACTCCGGTCACACAGTCGTGATCTTGTTATTTCCTTGTCACTTCTCACGTGTTTTGTTGTGAAACATAGTTTGCGAACAGGACAGAGTTGTCAGTGATTCTTCCTCTTGTAAAGTCATGCAATATGTAACCCCCTGTCCATCATGCAGTGTGAACACAGCAGTGTCTGAACGATACCCCAGATAGTCATGCAGTCTGAAAGGAGCTGTGTTCTGACTACTTTGAAAATCGTGCAGTGTGAACTCGGCATAAGGTACCTCACAAAACTGATTTTGGACAGACTAATGAGGTAATAGTTTAATGATCTACAACAAAAGAGAGAAATCATTGGTGTCAAAGTGAATATTTAATTAGTACAATACTAATTTCTCACTGCAAATGACTTCAAAGTGTTAAGTTTGTCAAAATGTATATTTTGCACAGCTTGTATGTGCAGTGCTGGGAGTGTTCCAGGAAACCCCTGATCTATATCGACTTGATGTGGGGCACAAAGGGTAAACTGACACATCTGTTTGAACTGTGAAAAAGGGGGGAAAAAATAAGTGGCACAATGATTGTTCATTAATTTTTTTTTTCTTTTCAAAGGGCCGTGGGGTTGGGAGAGCGAGGAGTGAGGAGCTGCGCTAATGTTGTTTTGTTTGTGAAAACCTTTATTTTAGAGATTTCAGATATGCATATAAAAACAATACAAGTTTTACCAAATAAAGTTTTTCAGGAGTTTTAAAGGGCTAGTTCACCCAAAAATTTAAATTCTGTCATTAATATCTCACCCATACGTTGTTCCAAACCCGCAAGACCTTTGTTCACCTTCGGAACACAAATTAAGATATTTTTGATGAAATCCGAGAGCTCTCTGACCACACATAGACAGCAATTTACCTAACATTTTCAAATCCTAGAACGTTAGTAAAAGCATTCTTAAAATAGGCCATGTGAATACAGTGGTCAGAGAGCTGTCTGATTTCATCAAAACTATCTTAATTTGTGTTCTGATGAACGAAGGTCTTACGAGTTTGGAACAACATGAGGGTGAGTAATTAATGACAGAAATTTTATTTAGGGTGAACTAACCCTTTAAAAAGTTTAAAAAAAAAAAAATCTCTCTTTAGATAGTTGTGTTTTCTTAAGTTGTAAATGTCCTAATAGTCATGTTTAAATTATTATTAAACATTGCTTAATAAATTAAAGCATGAAACTACTGATTTCTGTTCATTGAATACCTTCACCATTTAGTGGATACATGGAATGTTTGTATTTAGGGGTTTACTGTAAAATAAGGTAACCCAAACAAAAAAAATATGGTAGCCCATAATATATACCCGTTGTGACCCATAAAAGCCCTAGATAAGTACGATCTGGGCCCCATCATTATAACCCATGTGGGTGGACCCATGTGGGTCCTAAATGGGATCTACCTGGGCTACCCATATGGGCTTGATATGGAGCCCACCAAGAGCCCATCATCAACCCATCTGGGCTAACCCATGTGGGGCCCACCATGAAAACTGAGGACAAAATTAACTTGGTCCCAGTTGGGTAGCCCAGGTGGGCCCCAGATATTAGCCCAGGTGCAACCCCTTTGGGCCCCACATGGGTGTGTTAGCTGGGTCCTGTAGCTTATCCAAACCATTTATTTACTACAGTGCTGAATTCCGCAACTCATAACATTTTTGCTTTGAACCAGTTTCATGCCGGTCTTTCTCTTCATCAGGCAATAAAACAACCAGAGACTCGTGTGCTTCTTTTGCATTGCGTTGTAAACTTTTCAAACATACTTTTGACCTCATTTTAATTTTCTCTGTTACCCATAAACCCTTGTATAGTCTTTTTCAGTTGGGATGCTTTGTCAAATTTTGACTTTATTTGTTTCTGTAAAAGTATCGAGTTTTGCCATTAACCCCTTTGCATTAAACGTAACCTCTCGTTTTTTCGTAGGCCTACGGATGATTCAACATTTTCACCCGCTGCGTTCTGAGTTTTGAGCCTCATCATCAGGGGCGTTGCACAAGATCCCGGGCCCTATGCATAGACAGTCCTGATGAACCCCCCCCCCCCCCGAAAATATATATTCCAGACTTTTCAAGGGCCCTCTCTTCCTTTGGGGCCCTGGTAATCAGTACTGGTTTTACCCCCAGTCCGACCCCCCTGCTCATCATGCTCGATTTCAGAACCATAAAACTTCTGCCATTTTTTTAAAGCTTCAAATACTCACTGCATATTTACACAAACATCACCTCAGACATCATAAACATGGGTAAATAATCATTTCAAAAGATAAAACAGTTCATAGTTTCACAAACACCCTTTTTAACTCACCAATGCATTGGATTTTGTTTGTTTGTTTTGTGCGCACTTTTTTTTTTTAATGGCCATTTAAGTTAAGTTCAAGTGCAAGCGCTTTTCATACCTCAGTTCCAGAAACGCTGAAGGCTGAAAACTTTGGCGTTCGTGTGCGCTGTATCCTCGTTTACATGTGCGGGTTTGTAGTCCTTTGAAATCCGTAATCAATCAAAGCAATAATCCACAGTAAATCCATCAAACGAAACGGTCATGAATGAGCATCATCCGACTTGAGATCAGCTTACTTTTTCCTGTAGACGTCCAATTTGATCCGCTTCAGTCGTCGATGTCGGTGCGAAAGCTCACCCAGGGTCCTCCGGTCAAACTTTTTGACTTAAACATGTAGGGACGCAGATGGAATTTAGTAGTCTGTTTCTGACGCGTGCTTTACCTTGAATAAAAAAGTCATTGTCCATAATAAAGTCGGATATGCCAATCCATTTATTGTCCATTTGGCATTGCAAATAAACAAAAAATAAAAAAAAAGGAAAAATGTAACTTTAAACGTAACTTCGTTTCTTCATTAATAAAACAAAATATTTCATTCAAACAAACTGTTAAGAGGGTACAACCACAATTTCCTGCACGTTCAACACAGCACGCACAGCATGGTCAAATAGTTTGTTGGACCTTCCATTGCGCACCTGTAACTCATCAGCGTTTGGCTTAAATGTACTCAAAACACTCACATGCCCTCTGGTGTCACAAACACAAATTTCAATGAAATGGCTCCAACTATATATATATATATATATATATATATATTTTTTTTTTTTTTTTTTTTTTTTTTTTTTACATGTTAGTTACTCTGATATTATGTCATTAAAGTCTTGACATTTTTAATTTATTGGTGTATTATTATGTCACTCCACACGTGTTTTCAGTGTTTCTTGCTGTAGAATTATCATACACACCCCCATTGAGGAATTTGATCTCAAAACCAGTGAAAATAAGCAGCATCAGGGAATAAAATACTGAACTGCTTTAGAGAGGTCTGACATGATTAAATACACAGAGAAAATGAGGAAAGTGAAGCTCCAGAGCAGCTACAGTTAGTTTGTTGTGTTCCTCTCATGCTAGTATAGAACTTTTAAGACAATAACCAACCAAATGTATGTTTCCTGGAGAATCACTAACGTTCCTCCTCTTTTGCTCTTCAATGCTGATCTAATATGAGAAAGAACTGCACGAAAACTCATTTACCACCATGTATCATGAGGAAATTGCTTATGAACTAGCTAATGAACAGCAGCAGTGTGTGATGAGATGCTATGAGCTCACAGTTCAGTAAGTTCTCATTCAAAGCCTGATAATACTTTCAACTTATTATAAACATGGTTAAGTCCAGCAAGTGCTAAACATTTCTTGAAGCTTTGTTAAATGTTGCGTGTGATGTGATTTTGAATTTAACCAGGCCCGGATTGGCTAATCGGGAGGAACGGGAGAAATTCCCGGTGGGCCGGTCTGTTATTTTTGGCTGCGAGGGCCGGTGTTGTCATGGCACTGGGGTTGTGCTGCATCCACTCACAGCAGCCCCACTCTTTTTATTTATTATTTTCTCGCAGCCTCACTCGCAGGGTTGCCAGCTGTTCCGGATAATACGGAATCGTCCCGTATTTAAGTCATCAAAGAAGCATCCCGTATGAAAGATATACGGAACGCAGTTTGTCCCTTATTTGCAAGCGAAATTATTCCACTTCACAGCGAGCGGGACTTACGGCAATTTCCTTCCACCATCCGCGATTTGATTTTGCCAAATCAGTTTGGGTGAATGCAAACAACTTATTGATCATGAGCCCAACATCCAGCAAGGCAGGAAAACATTCAATCTACCCGAGGGAAGACGTCTTTTCATTGTAAATTAATACTGTTGAATAGAGAAAAAATAGACTACATTTTTTATAAAAAATAACTTTTAGTGTATTCTTAAAACTAGACCCAAGTACTGTACAAATCCAAAGACCAGAAGTAGCTCACTCTCTAAGCTTTCTTAAATTAAAAAATATGCATTTCATTCATTCATTGGCTATATGATTGCAATCAAATTTTAGGTTAAAAAAAAATATGCTTCATTGACTGATGCTTCATTTGTTATGCTTTCAAATTTCATGCCATTTGTATGTATGTAATTTCACAGTATTTTCACACTCCTAAATTACTACACAACTTGTGCAGTCTTTTTTTTTTTTAGAATAGGTAATTGTAGGTTAAGCAAAAAACGTTTATTTAATTATTTCCGAGAACTTTTAGGCAGACATTATACAGGTACAAATATTTGAGCTTCCCTTATTCTGTCCCTATTTTATTATAAAGAATCACAATTGTCCCTTATTTTCCAATTCTGAAGTTAACTGGCAGCCCTAATGATGACGTAATAATCTTTTAACTCCCCCGACAAGAGGCAACCTGCTAAAAAAAAAAATAAAAACCTCAGTTGTTGAATTTATGTGGAGCAAAAATACAATGAATCACCAGGCTGTAGGAAACAGTTCACTATGCAGATGTGGGCCTATATACTGAGGTTTTAATAACATTGATTTTAATAGGCTCTATAGTCAGTTGTGAACTAAAGTGGGCCAGTCCAAGGTATGAAACTCCAGGGCTGAAAATGAGTCCCACTCTGGCCCTCAACTTAACACATTTGACTTCAGATAGTTTCTGTTCTTCTTTGACTCTAAATATGCTGATGATGCCCAGAACAAAGTAGTGAAACCAAACAACACCAAACTTCATGTGAACAATATTCAGACAGGTATGACACGCTGCTATACTTTGTCCATTTTCAGCTCATCTGCTTAGAGTAAAGTGCCTAAAAAGTCTACACATTAAAAACAGTACCACTTCCATCATTTATACGACTGAGGGGAAAGCCACTCAAAAATGTCTGAGGAGTATTTATGGCAATGTAAATCCTGACATAACATGGGATATGGACTGACGCACCAAGGCAAAACCATACACCTCAACAAACAGGTAAAAATACAAGCAAACTTTAATTTTATTGGTTGTAGAAATTAAGAACTATATTATCTTTATACCTGTCACTTTCAGGAAGTGATTCAGTTGCAGATCAGAAGCTCCAGAGCAGCTGCAGTGTGTTTGTTGCTGCTGTGTGTTTTTCTGCTGACTGCAGTCATAGTGCTGTGTATCCACGTCCATACAAAGAACACAAATCACAGAGAAGAGACACACAAGCTACTAACCAAGATTAAACAACCTCACAGAACAGAGTGACCTGCTTCTAAACCAAGTACATAAACAGACAAATGAAAGGAAGGGGATTATTAATCAAGAATGACAACTGATAAACAAAGAGACCAGTCAATCAAGAGAGAAATAAACTGCAGAAGAATTCTCAATGAAAACAGGTGATCTTTGAAACAAACTGCAACTAAGCAATATGCGTTACTAAAAACAAGTTTCATCATTTACTAGTACTCTAGGTGAGGAATAATGAGCAATAACAAAATAGCTGCGTTTACAGATGGGATGGTTACACTCTAACTTCAGCTTTTTACTTCATGTCCTCAATGAAGAAGAGCTGGAATGAGAGAACAGAAGATACTGTACAGAGAGAGGAGCAGATCTGATCATCATAAACAGCAGAGAAGAAACAAGTGAGTGAGAGATACTGTGTGTGTTTGTGGTGTCAGATGACATGTGTCCATTGTCGGATTTCATGATATAAAATGTAATTGCTTTAATCTATTTAGGATTTTTGTTACAAAAATTACTGATAAAAGAGAATTCTGGAATTGGTGTGACTGACATCGTGGAAGAGGGGCAGATGGAAATGGGTTGATGGCACCAGCGTGACCTCTGGGTTGAGAAATCACTGAACTGATTATTAAGTAATAAATGATTCTCACAGTCCAGGATCATATCACGCAGAAGCAGCTCTAAAACATCTAATGCTGAATCTGCTGTTGCAGGTTCTGGGCATCCAGTGAACACATTTAAGAGAGCCAAATGGGAGGAAGACTAGGAGAATTGTTGCTGTTACTATTTAAAAAAAAGAACCCTGAATTAATAGGGTGGATTGATGTTTACTTGACAAATGGTGCTTATCAATGGATTCTGTGAGAAGGGTTTTTGGCCCTAAGAACAGCACACGCCTTTTTTTCACAGGGTTTTTATTTTATTTTGATTTTTTTTATGTGTTTTTAGTGTGTTTAGCTCAAATAAGAGTGTGTTAGTTAAAATGTTGTTTAATGTTTTTTTTTTTTTACTTTTTCCTTTTTTTCATTTGTTTGTTTCTTCCAGTTATTGTTGAGCTAATGATTATAATAACCCTGTTCTAGCCCTGATAAAACACATCTTAACCAGCCAATTAAAGGTCTTGGGATCACTAGACGATTCCAAGGCAGGTGAGTTACAGATCAAGTCTTCAGGACCTGAACAACTCCTGGTTCTAGAAGTAATAACCTGTTCAGCCTGTACATGTATTCATTTGGAGTCCGCTTCCTAAAAAACTGTTTGTATTTTGCTTCAACAAATAGAAATAAATAAATTCATACTATTCACTATTCCTACATACGTGGCTTACCCATTATTTCGATGTTGCTTACTTTATTTAGAATTTTAGCATGTTGTTTACATGTTCAATTATGTTCTTTTCATTATGAACGATGCATGAATGCTCCACATCACTAAGTCATTGTCAGTCCTGTAGCTCCAGTAAAATTTGAAGGGTTTCTTAAGAATCAAATACACATCGTGTAGAGGATTTGATCTCTTGCAGCACACTGTGACCTGCTTTAGAGACATGATTAAATGCATGCAGGAATAACAGAGGAATTGAAGCTTCCAGAGCAGCTACAGTGAGGTTTGTTGGCTGTGATTTCCACTCTCATGCAATGGTGTGAATAAATATTTGTGGAATTTTGAACATTTTTGCAGGCTGCAAAAGTCACACAGAAAGAGAAGTCACTACTCCTGGGTTTCTGTTAAAGCAAAAAAATTGTTTTTGCTTTTCTTTAAGAGTCGCATGTCATGTGACTTGGGGCTTCCACACCTTTTGTCCTCAGATGCAGAGTGAAACCACAAAGTGACCACTACAATACACTGATGGAGCATGGGATATGGACAGACGCTACAACAAAGAGAAACCAAACACCTTGACACAAAATACAAACAACACAACTTTAGGGAGACTGAGAGAAAATGGTTAAAATTTAGTTTAGGGATCAATTCTTAAAATTAACTTTAGGTCTTTATTGGCACTGCACATTTTACTATGGCTGTTACCTTACTAATTATTAACTAGGTAAAAGTTTAATTATGTAACTAACTACCCTAACTAATTATTAATAAGCAGCAAATTATGAGTTTATTTATTGAGGCAGAAGTCATAGTTAATATTCACATCACATTTAGGGCATTTAACAGATGCTTTTTTATCCAAATTGCCATTATAAATGAGGGACAATTGAAGCAATCAAAAACCAACGAAAGAGAAACAGGAGTGTTTGGGATAAAGTCTCGAAGTTAGCCTGACACAGTGAATAGTTCAAAGTGAGAACTGGTCCCCAAACTAATGTATGACCAAGAACATATTTATATATTTTATATTAATATATTTTATATAATATTATTATTTATATAATAATATTAATATAATATTTATATCTGTCATATGGGGAATGATTCAGTAACGATCAGAAGCTCCAGAGGCTGTAGTGAATGCTGGATGGTTGCACTCTAACCTCACTTTTACTTTTCCAGTTACTGTACAAGAGAAGATCCCAATGGTGAATCATGCTGTAGAGCTGGGAGTGGCAGGGAAGACAAGAAGCTCAGTCTTTGCCAGGTTGAGCTGTAGGTGATGTTCTTTCATCCATGCAGAGATGTCCACCAGGCAGCCTAAGATCCGTGCAGCTACCGTTGGGTCATCTGGTTGAAATGAGAGCTGTGTGTCATCAGCATAGCAATGGTAGGAGTAGCCATGTGCCTGTATGATGGGAATCAGTGATGTAGTGTATACGGAGAAGAGTAGGGGTCCAAGAACTGATCCCTGAGGAACCACAGTGACCAGTTGATGTGCTTGGATACCTCCCCTCCCCAGGCCACCCTGAAAGACCAACCAGTGAGATAGGATTCAAACCAGCAAAGTGGAATCCCTGTGATGCCCAGTGATGAGAAGGTGGACAGTAGGATCTGATGATTGACAGTGTCAAAAGCAGCAGATAGATCCAGCAGAATAAGAACTGATGATTTGGAACCAGCTTTTGCCATACACAAGGCTTCTGTGACTGACAGTAGCGCAGACTCATTTGAATGGCCACTCCTGAAACCTGACTAGTTAACGTCCAGTTTGTTGCTCTGTGAAAGAAACAATGATACCTGGTTGAAAACAACTGCGCTTGAGGGTTTTCACTATGAATGGAAGGACAGGCCTGTAGCGGTCTATAAGAGAAGTGTTTAATGTAGGTTTTTTGAGCAGTGGGGTTACCCGAGCCTGCTTGAATGCAGTGGGGAAAGTGCCTATGAGGAGAGATGTGTTGATGATGTGTGTGAGTGCTGGTAAGGGTGTAGGAGAGATTTCTTGGAGAAGGTGTGAGGGGGATTGGGTCTAGAGGGCAAGTTGTAGGAAGGCTGGAGAGGAGAAGTTTTGATACTTCTGCCTCAGTGAGGGGACAGGAGGAGAAGATGGGAGTTTTAGCAGTGGGCTTAGTTGGTTTTAAGTCCTGTGTGTGTGGGGCTGGGAATTGACTACTGATTGTTCTACTTTTGTCTGAAGAATGTGGCAAAATAATCAGCTGTTATAGAAGTGGTTGGAGGTGGGGGAGGGGGACAGAGGAGAGAATTGAATGTTTTGAAGAGATTACCTCCCGGGTTTCACAGACAAGGCTTAAACTTAGTCCCAGACTAAAACTTAATTCTGATCTGTTTCAAATAAAAGTAACTTGCTCTTAAAATATCAATGCCTTTGTCTCAAGATGGACACCGGTAATGGTTTTTTTCAAAGGCATGTTTATAAAAATGACTTAAATGTCCTAATTGAACTATGACCTTATCCTGGCTTAGGTCTAAGCCCTATCTGTGAAACCAGGTCTACGTGTTTCTGGAGTGCTGTTGATCTTGTTGTGGTAGTATGAAGATTTGGCAGTATAGACTTCAGCAGAGAAAAGATGAAAGCAAAGACTTATACATACTCAGGTCTGATGGATCTTTGATTTTGCCCCATTTTAACTCTGCTGCCCTGAGTTTGGTCCAATGCTCACGAAGAACATCAGATAACCAGGGGTTTGAAGGGGCAGCCTGTGCTGGCCTGGAGTTGGCTGCATTCACATCCAGAGATGAGAAATGTGTAGGTGAGCAAAGAGAGGAAGGACATTACAAAGGAAAGATAGGAGGGTGAAAGGGAGCGTAGGTTTTGTCTATAAGTAACAGGTATAGGGGTTTGGTGGCACAAATAACAAAATGTAGTTTAAATGTAATGAAGGAAATGGTCAGAGATATGTAGGGGTTTTACCGAAATGTTGTCTGTGATACAATTGGGTGTGTAAATTAAGTCAAGTTGGTTGCCTGATTTGTGTGTGCTTGTAGTGGTAAGTTTTTGAGATCATATGAAACAAGGAGTGAATGGAAGTCTGTAGCATAAGTCTGTCCAGATGAATGTTGAAGTAGCCAAAGACTGAAAGTGAATTGCCATCCTCCGGGAATGAGGACAGCAGCCCATCCAGCTCCTCTAGGAAGGTGGCTAGAATTAGCCCAGGAGGGGCGGGTAGATTGAGTTTTATAGGAGGTCTTACAGTAATCGCATGATATTCAAATGAGTTATAATTGCATAGGGGAGAGTGGTTGAGAATTTCCAATTGTTAGAAATGAGCAGACAAGTGCCCCCACCCCGGCCAACCTGACCGGGGGTGTGAGAGAACGAGAAATGGTTAGCTAGAGCAACTGGGGTTGCTGAGTCTTCTGGACGAATCAAGGTCTCAGTCAAGCCCAAGATGCTGAGTGTGTATTATAAAGAAAAAGCAGAAATTAAGTCATCTTTGTTGACAAATGACTGACAATTACAGAGACCCACAGAGAAAGAAAGAGGTGCAGTAGATGATGACCAGATAGGATGTAGGTTAACAAGATTGCATTGCCGTCTGTGTGTGACAGAGCATTGTCAAGAGACAACCGGAATGTTTTGGAAACACATGATAGAGGTGGAAAAGAACACTTCCGCGTCAGTACACAGACATCAAATTAATACACTGTCTAAAATGAATAACAATAAAACAAAGTGAAAAGAGCTGTGGCCACCTTCTAATTAGCACAGCCAATAGCCTATAGCAGGGCAATTAAAAAAGACTGAAATGCAGCCAGAGTGCAACTGCAGTGACTGAGGTTTTAACCATGTGTTGATGAGATGGTGACAGGTGCGGCTGATTAGTACGCTGGTGATTGTGATTGGGTGTGTGAGGTTATTGGGTCTAACAAATCTGGAGTATCCTTGACAGTACCCCCTCCCCCATGGGGTGGCTCCCGAGGCCCACAGCCGACGTAGAGGACAGCCGTGACCCCTGGGAACAGAATGATCAGGATGGAGGTCGTGGAATTCTCTGAGGAGTGATGGTTTCGGTGTATTGTCTCTATGCACCCATGATCTTTCTCCAGGGCCGAATCCATCCAAGTCCACAAGATATTCCAGGCGGCCGCCTCGCCGGGAGTCCAGAAGGGTGTTGACTCGGTAGATGGTCTCTTCTTCATCAATATCAGGAGAAGGAGGTACGTTGGGTTCGTCAGACCCCGTGAGAAAAGTAGTCAAAGGATTAATACAAGGTTTTAGGAGGAAGACATGGAAGGTAGGTGCTATACGGTAGTGAGATGGGAGCTCGAGTCTGTAGATGACATCGTTGATCTGCCTCCTGATGATGAATGGCCCAATATTACGGGGACTCAGCTTCCGGCAAGGTAGTCAGAGTCGAATGTCCCACATGGAGAGCCAAACCTTATCTCCAGGTTGGTATTGTGGAGTGGATCGGCAAAGGTTTGGTGTCTCTGAACCAATGATCAACCGCTGCAACTTCCAATGGTTCTCCAGTCCAAGGGAACAAGGGAGGTTGATAGCTGTAGGGGTGAGGCTGGTGGTGTGCTGCCTGAGGGAGTTTTGTATGTACTCGGCCCAGGGAAGGTAAAGGCTCCAGCGGATCTGATTGTTGTGACAGTAACTACAAAGATATCTCCCAATCTTCTGAATCTTTCGCTCAGTCTGGCCATTTGATTGTGGATGGTATCCGGAGGTGAGACTTAAAGATATTCAGAGGAGTTGGAAGAAGGCCCGTCAGATGAATTGGGGCTCACGATCAGAGACGATGTCTTCAGGGTTGCCGAAGCTTCAAGTCAAGTCAGGTCAAGTCTGTTTTATTGTCAATTCTTCCACATGTACAGTACATACAGTACATACAGAAAATTTAAATTGCGTTACTCTCAGACCCATGGTGCATACAGATAACACTAACAGTAGAGCCTAAAAATACAGATAGATACAGGTCAAATATAAAATATTAAATACAACTATACAAATAAGGGCATGTAAAAACAATAATAAAAATAAAAATTAGAAAAAATAAAAAATAAAATAAAAAAAGTTAAATAAAGCTGCGCAAGGCACATGGCAGATAGAGTGCAAACCAGTGAGGTAAAAAACAGTGCAGATAAAAAGACTGTAGTGCAAAAAAGCTTATTCAGTCTGATTAAAGTGACAAAGGGCTCAGAGAGCAGTTCTTTTATTTAAACTGACTGAAGAGGTAGAAGAATGACATCAGTTCTATGCTGAATGAGGTAGTGAGCAGACCAATGCTGCACAAAGTGACTGTTGCATGTCACCGTATGTTAGTGGGAGGGGGGAGTGGAAGGACCTAGGGATGTGGGATCTGGGGGGTGGGGGGGCACTGACAGCTCACTGGTTCTTGTGACATGGGGGGAAGGGGTTGAAATTTCTTTAGTTTTTTAGATTAATAGTTTGATGTTGAATGATTTTGTAGTTCAGTGTGATGGTCCTGGCCTGGAGACTCCCCACTCTCCTCCCTGATGGCAGCAGACTGAAGAAGCTGTGTGACGGGTGGGTTGGATTCCTCCCTGATGACAGCAAACTGAAGAAGCTGTGTGACGGGTGGGTTGGATCTCCAGGGAGATACTTGGGGTGTTTTCAGTTGTTTATTCTTCTCTCACTATGCGTTCAAGTGTCTTCCGACAGGACGCGTTGCAGGCGCCATACCACATAGTGATGCAGCTAGTTAGAATGCTTTCGATGGTGCCTCTGTAGAAGGTGCACATGATAGGGGCTGGGGCTCTAGCTCATCTCAGTTTGCGGAGGAAGTAGAGACGCTGCTTCTGAAAGACATGGTTGAATAACGGCATTGCTGTTTCCATGGCAGTAGGTCGTTTTCTGAGAGAGAAGTTTGCACCCCTTAGAGAATCTGTTGACAACTATGAGGATGCATGTGTGAGATTCGAACTCAGGGAGGCCTATGACAAAGTCGACTGTGGAACCAGGGCTGGTGGGATATGGGAACTGGAAGTGGTACCAGCTTACCTTGAGGAAGATGATGGGGAGACTTGGTGATTGCACTGACTGAGCATCCTTGGACGAAAACGATCAACTTCTCTGGCCATACTGGGCCACCAGTAGCGGGTTTTGAGGAGCGAAAGGGTTTGCTGTCTGCCTGGATGTCCAGAGCCCGGAGAAGAGTGCAGCAAGTCCAGAAGGGTATTGCGGAGAGTGGATGGAACAAAGGTTTGTTTTCCCTTCTGGACCTCCTGGCGGAGCAGGTTCCGATAGAGTAGCTTAACGGATCTCTTCGAGCGTCCGATGGATGGGGCCCACTACGATGGCTGGAAGGAGAATGGTCTCTGAGGGTAGTGATCATTTGGTGGATTGATGGAGACGTGACAGGGCATTCGCTCTAGTATTCCTGGAGGGTAGGTAACAGAGAACTGAAAACGGGTGAAGAACAGTGCCCATCGCGCCTGATGAGGATTTAAGCGCTTTGCCTCCTGAAGTTCCAGTGATCCGAGATGGATGAAATGGATGAAAAGCTCCCTCCAGCCAATATTTCCACTCCTCCAGAGCAAGCTTGATGGCTAGTAGCTTGCAGTTGCCGATATCATAATTCTGCTCAGCCGGGGAAAGCTTGCGGGAGAAGTATGCACAGGGATCGAGGATCAGAGGCTCTCTGGAATGCCGTTATAGAACCGCTCATACCCCCACTGTGGAAGCATCAACTTCTATGATGAACAGCCTGAGGATCGGGAAGGGCGAGGGTAGGAGCAGTGCAGAAGGCTTCCTTCAGCTTTTCAAAGCTCCCTTGGGCTTTGGGAGTCCAGGACAGAGACTTGGGCTTGTTATGTAGCATGGAAGTTAGAGAGTTGGTGTTGAACACATCCTGGTATTCCCGGTATTCGGAGGGAATGATGTGAGTTTCAGTGGGTTCGGGGCTTTCTATGGAGGTAGCACAGACGGGAGGATGAAGTGGCCGTGGAGAAGTCTCTGTGATGCAATTCTGAAAACAGTACTCACTCCAGTGAAGAGCTTAATTGGTGGTCCAGTTAAAAATGGGAGAGTGTCGAGTTAACCACGGGTGTCCCAGGATGATCTCCACAGTGGAATCCTCCAGCACCAGAAAAGAAATGAGTCTCATGAAGACACCCAATGCGGAACTTGATGGTGGAGGAGCATAATTGGATCTGACCACAGCCCAGCGGTTTTTCCTTGGATGGTGAGGATATTCAAGACTCGAGCATTCTTCAAGGGTTTCAGTTGAAGTCGTTGGAGTGTGTCCCGGGATATGAAATTTCCAGAAGAGCCAGAGTCTACAAGGGCTTTTGCTGAAAGGGATACGTGAGATGACATCAATAATAAGAGTCAGGGTAGAAATCTGGGGACTAAGCTGGATAGTACTCACCACTGGGAGTGCTGGTCGGACAGGGCATGACGAATCACTTGCATCGGCTCTTGTGCTGGAGGTGGTGAGGCAGATGTGAGCGGAGAAGAGAGTGGCGTGACATTTTTAGAGGCATGGAGATGTTGAGAGATCTTGATGGCCTTCTGAATTAAGTTTTCTAGACCGACGTTGTCGTCATAAATTACCATTTGTAATCAAATATCGGTGTTGAGCCCTTGACGAAATGAAGTGTATAAGGCCACCTCATTCCACCCACTCATCACCGCCAGAGTGCATGGAATTTTAATGGTGTACTCACTCACTGAAGCCGAGCCTTGACTGATGCGGAAGAGCTAATCATGAACGGAGATCTCCGCAGCTGCATGACCGAACACCTCTTTGAAATGGGACATAAATGCCATTAGGGTGCGGATGGCAGGGCTGTTTACCTCCCGAATGGACTGGACCCATCGAAGAGCACAGCCAGCGAGATATGAAATCATGAATGCAATCTTGGAATGATCGTTCGGGAAGGCTTGAGGCTGCATCTCAAAGTAGAGTGAGCATTGCAACAGGAAGCCACTACAATCCTCTGCCTCACTGGAGAAGATAGTGAGCCGGGCTATGGGACTGCTGAAGGCAGATACAACAGACACTCTGACAACCTGAACCAAATCCTCCAGTGAAATAGGGTTTTTTTGGTGGGGCTCCATGTTGAATTGTGTGGTCTGGTCTTCTGTCACAACACAGAAGAAGACCTCAGGGAGACAGACAGGTAAGTAATATTATTTATTAAGGCTGGGTTCTGAAGGGAGAGAGGCAAGCAGTGGAATTAACGGGGTATATCTCACGTAGTGACTGATCCAATGTTCTCTGTGCAGGTCTGAGGGAAGATGCCTTAGGCGCAGGTGGGTAGCAGGAACGAGTCAGGTACGGAGTAGTGTAGTGAACTCAAGACCAGACAGAGTGCAATGCAGTGACTGAGTTTTAATCATGTGTTGATGAGATGGTGACCGGTGCGGCTAATTAGTACATTAGTACTCTGGTGATTGTGATCAGGTGTGTGAGGTGATTGGGTCTGAAGAAGCTGGAGTATCCCTGACAGTGGCCCATATGAACCTACATTTAATGATGCCCTATATATATATAGTTTTCTTGTCTTTTATTATAATTATTATTTTTATTTATTTATTTATTTTTACATGTTAGTTACTCCGAGGTTATGTTATTAAAGTCTTGACATTTTTAACTAATTGGTGTATTATTGTGTCACTCCACACTGGTCAATGTCAGGCCTATAACTACAGTCAGTGTTTCAGTGTTTCTTCCTGTAGAATTATCATACACACCCCGTAGAGAATTTGATCACAAAACTGGTGAAAATAAGCAACATCAGGGAATAAAATACAAAGTGACCTGCCTTAGAGAAGTCTAACATGATTAAATACACAGAGTAAATTAGATAGTGACGCTCCAGAGCAGCTACAGTTAGTTTGTTGTGTTCCTCTCATACTAGTATAGAACTTTTAAGACAATAACCAACCAAATGTGTTTCCTGGAGAATCACTAACTTGGTTCCTCCTCTTTTGCCCTGTCAATGCTGATCTAATATGAGAAAGAACTGCACGAAAACTCATTTACCACCATGTATCATGAGGAAATTGCTCATGAACTAGCTTCTGAACAGCAGCAGTGTGTGATGAGATGCTATGAGCTCACAGTTCAGTAAGTCTTCATTCAAAGCCTGATAATACTTTCAACTTATTATAAACATGGTTAAGTCCAGCAAGTGCTAAACATTTCTTGAAGCTTTGTTAAATTTTGCTTGTAAGGTGATTTGGAAAGTAACACATTGACTACAGATAATTTCCGTTCTTCTAGTGTTAAACCAAGCAACACCTTATCATGTGACTGCTAATATATCATTCAGCAAAACTATGCCTTTTAAGGTATACAAATAAAATTGGTATAAGCCGACAAGACATGACATGCTTCTATACTTTGTCCATTTTCAGCTCATCTGCTTAGATTAAAGTCCTAAAAAGACTACACATTAAAAGTGCACCACTTCCATCATTTATACGACTGAGGGAAAGCCACTCAAAAATGTCTGAGAGTATTTACGACAGTGTAAACACTGACAGAACATGGGATAGATGTACCAGGGCAAACCATACACCTCAACACACAGGTAAAATACAAGCAAACTTTCATTTTATTGGGGGTAGAAATTAAAAAACATTTATCTTTATACCTGTCACTTTCAGGAAGTGATTCAGTGCAGATCAGAAGCTCCAGAGCAGCTGCAGTGTGTTTGTTGCTGCTGTGTGTTTTTCTGCTGACTGCAGTCATAGTGCTGTGTGTCCACATCCATACAAAGAACACAAACCACAGAGAAGAGACACACAAGCTACTAACCAAGATTAACAACCTCACAGAGCAGAGTGACCTGCTTCTAACCAAGTACATTAACATTACAAATGAAAGGAACGGATTATTATTCAAGAATGACAACCTGACTAAACAAAGAGACCAGGGCCCGGTTTCCCGATAACGCTCACTCTTAGCGTGGTAAGAAGACTCGAAAGATATATCTTACCGAAGTTGTTTATGTTCCTAAGTGTGTTCCCCGAAGTGTCCCTTAGGAAGATTCTTAACATGCTGCCTCTTACGTCCGACGTTACAAAGGCGCTGTCCCAACTGAAGGTGCTGAATTAGTTGGCATCGATTGCTCAGGAATCGATTTTCCACTTCACGCGAAGGTGCATTACAGCGTTAAGAAAGAGAACACGTTCTATGCAAATGAAACATTCCTCAAATTATTCCAGTAACATTTATTTTAACATAGTTATCCGTAAAATATAGACTATTAATTAAATTATCAAATTGTCAGTAATATGTTCACACGATATGTTGTGACGGGTAGACGAACCGGGTATCCCTCGCTAATCATCCACCCTCCCTATCCCATTGTGCCACTTGTGCCGCTTCTTGGCATGGGTTTAACGACTTCTAAAAAATATGTAATACACTTTTATATTAATGGTAAGGTACTTTACAATTTGAATTCCCCTGCATGGCGCAGAAGGGCGTTGGTGACAGTGTGGACGCACCTCCACACCGAGGTCTTGCTTAGGCCGTAGCCCTCTCCCACGACCTCGATGAAGCTCCCTGTAGCAAAAAAACCTTAGCACTGCAAGCAGCTGGACTTCAGGGCTTAAAGCAAAATTCTGCCACGTTAGCCTGGCAAGCGCAGGTCTGAGAAGGTCCAGCAGCTCCATAATGAGTTGTCTTGGGAGGCGATTTTTTTTTAATGTAGCACGTCAGGCAAAATGTCAACAGGGCTTAAGTTTTGCCGAATAAAAAAATTGACATGGACTAAACGGCCGGAGCCGTCTTTGATTCAATACAAGGACACGTTGGATGGCTGCCATAGTTGGTCGCTTACTGGACACCACCATGCTAACCCATTTATAGATCTTAGCCATTTAGAGCCAAATTGTTTGCCAGATTTTAATTATCAAAAGTGATTGCCAATTTAAACGCTTTAATGACATTACGAAATAGCCTAGACTAATTACCACCATATTAGTTCTGATACCAAATAAAGTCGACTTCATAAATAGGCCTGTACAGAGGCGTGTTTACGTCGTGGCCAGGGGTGGCACCGGCCCCCCTGAAATTTGGCTGGCCACCCCAGGTGATACCCCCCCCCACCAGATGTCTTGCGATCTGGGCCGGACTTACCATTGGGCTTGAGTGGGCTGCAGCCCATGGGCCCCACCTTGGAGGGGGCCCCGACTTTGCCCGTTTATGTTTGTTTGATTTGTTCATTATTATACGCTATTCAGAATTCATTCATTATTAACCGCATTTCCACTGCGCAGGCGAGCAGTGTTGCCAAGTCAGCGGTTTCCCCGCGGAATTTGGCTACTTTAACACTGTTTTCTGCGGGCTTGATTTTCATGTCCGCGGGTTTAAGCGACCACAAGAACGTGATATTTATTCCCTAAAATGCGATTTTTACCAGGGGACCCCTCGAAATGCGATTGGGTTAGTTTAGGCTAGTTTTGAGTACCAATTGGGCAGGTTTTGTCGTGAAAACCTAGCAACCATGCAGCGCAAGATCTAAACGGGCAAGCTGAGGCTACTACAGCTTATAACTACAACTAGACCTTCAAGTTCACAATCAAACAGCATAAACTGGTATTCATAAACTGACATTTCACATAGAAGGACACTGAATCGCGTTTGCATCAATTGGTTTGTTATCACATGGCTACTTCAGCTCCATTAAGCTTTTAGCCCAGAAAGAGCACACATTTATAAAGATAATCATAAATTCTCAAATGTTCACACCTCATTTCTTTAAAGAGGATGATTTTATATTAATATATTAATGTTGCACTAAATTATGCGATCATCTGATGAGTTTTGAGCGCTCTTTCTTGTCTTACTGCCATTACACATAGTGGGGAAGATATGTCATTAAAATGATTTTAAATAAAAAATGACTATTTAATGAGTTTCTGTTTTTATAACATAGCTATGCCTATGATGTAGGGCTTCATAGCCTATCACACAAACAAGTCCGTTTTTTATATATATATATATATATATATATATATATATATATATATATATATATATATATATGCAAGATCGCAAATGTATAGTAAACAAACAACTTACAGAATTCCGTTTTGCTATGTCAGAAAGAAAATAGAACAAACTGCAGAACCGCTGCATCTCCAAAGTGTTTTGTTCCTCAGGGTTACACGGACCAGTAAATGATTCAAAGTAGTCGTTTGAGTGTTTTGTTGATTAGGATTTCATGGACCACAGTTGTTGTGTGCAAAGTTAAATGAATCGTCTTTTTATGTGAATTGGTTGTTTTTGTTGTTTCATTTTTAAATTCACTTGCTGTTATTTTATATTTTTAATATTTCTACATTAAAATGTAATATTTAAACTTAACATTTATGCACAATCCATCTATAAATTTTGTTGATAGTGACTTAATTGATAATAGCCAGCATGTCTTTTTTATTTGATTGAATTTATTGATTAAGAACCTTACATAAGAGGGGACAGATATGACAATAACTTTTATAATACTAATAAGCCAACATCTGTTTTTTTTTTTTGTTGTTTTTTTTTGCTCAAAGTTATTTCAGTGTTTTGATTTCTCAACTGAGAGAACACATCCTGTTTATTATATTATAATGAATATTTAATATTACATTTAAATTATGAATATAGCCTAGACATGTTGCATATTAATTGTACTGTTTATAAACCTCAAAGCATGTTTGTTCATTTTGTGTTACTCCATAATGATGTTCTATTTGAGGGCATTTGTAGTGTAGGTATAGGGCCCAAACATAACCTCAAGCCCAGGGGCCCCCGCCTGCCTAAGTCCTGCCCTGCTTGCGATAGACTTGTTTTAAGTTCATTTCTAACTGCATCTGGCAGTAGCGGATCCTGGCATGTGTAGCTGCCTACGGCCGCTTTCTTCTCATCTTTATACTTAATTTTAGGCTGTTTCTATAGCGTGATATTTGACATATCGAGAGCGCATAATGTTAGGTGATCCATGTAATGCGCGAGCACGAATCTCCACTCGCAAGTGGATTTCCTTCACTCACACAAAAATGGATGTGTGCTTTTAAATATACATTGCTCTTTTATGAATTGGCTCTGCTTGTGCTCAAAGATTACGTGTATGCTCAAACGTTCTTGCATCACTGAAGACTAGAAGCGCCTTTTTTCTAATTCAGGTGAGGAGTAGGCTTATCTCATTAAATGGAAGCAAGCTGATTATAGTCAGCCTTAGTTATTTATTTTATTAATAGCCTTCTTATTTTAGTTAAGTGCTTAACTTATAAATATGCATTTATTCAATTGTTTTATTAAGTGCATTTGTATTTTGTTGTTTTTGTATATAGTTTTGCAATAAAAGCGTATTAACCAGGTTCCAGAAATAATCACTGATGGGCTTCTAAAATTAATGAGGGTGCTCTAGTCTTAATGCCCCTTTTCACATATGTTCTCCCGTATATTGCTTTGGTCATCATTGTGTCAATCACTGCTACTTCGAGAGTGAATCCCACATAAATATGCAGATGTCCCCCCCGCCAACCTCTTTTGAGCCAGTGGCCCCAGACTGGCCACCCCATTTAAAATGCTCTAGACACGCCCCTGGGCCTGTATCCATTGCGAACATATTTTATTAGTCTTAAAATGTCCATAACATAAAATCATTTTTGAGCCACAACATTGTCAGCATACCATAGTTGGACTTGTATTGCGCTGCGCTGATTTCTAAAGACTGCTGCAAAGTGGTGGCGACTAGCGTCTCGAGCTCAAACAACGCTAAGAGAGAGCTTACGAATGGTCCAGACCAACCTTACGAAAGTGTGACTTACAGAAGATATACTTAGTGTACGACTGTGTCGGAATTAAGAGAGAGGTTAAGGAATAGGTTAAGAACTACTTAGCAATAAGAACGTTTTGGGGAACCGGGCCCAGTTCAATCAAGAGAGAAATCAGCTGCAGAAGATTCTCAATGAAACAGGTGACTTTTGAACTGCAACTAAGCAATATGCTGTTACTAAAAACAAGTTTCATCATTCACTGTACTCTAGGTGGGAATAATGAGCTAATAACTGAAATGTAAGTTCTACTAGGAAGACTAAATGTCACGTCACATTACAATTAAGGTCTAGCCAATCGGCTCTCAACACGATGGATATAAACGCGCACTACACACATCCTAATTGTGTTTGCAGATACTGCCGCTGTCATTTTTGCGGAAACTGTCGTTTAGGCTATTGCCTGATTTTCACTGGGTTACTTGCAGTTAAGGTTGTCTCCTGCAAACTATTGCGAGTTTGACATTCCTCTCAAGATGCACATTAGATAGTTGGCTTTGCTTTGGTGTCGCGGTGAATGTTTTTGGTCGTTAGTAGTGTCGGATGATACACAGGCTTCGGAGTTTTCTCGGCAGAGGAAGTGAAACATTGGCGGAGTTCCGAGTGCTTTCCAGTGTTGCCAGGTTTTTTCAAAAACGGCAATTGCTACTTAAAACTATCCCAATCGCGTTTCGAGAAGGGTTCCCTGAGGAGGAGAAAAAAAAAAAAAACAATTCACATTCAGGCGCTAAATATCACATTATGGGGTCGCTTCAACTCGCGGACATGTAAAGCAACCCGCAGCAACAGTGTAACAATATCCCAATTCCTCAGAAAAATCGAGGACATGGCAACGCCGGTGCTTTCCGAGCTGTTGTGTCGGCGCTGCTTGTGTCTCTATCAACAAAATATTTCATCTGTACGCTCACGTGAACCTGCACGCATGAAATCTCTCTGGGCCTGCTGACGGTCTCTTTCGGCATCTCGCCTTCATCAGCCTACACCCTAAGTATCATTTTTGTTTTATGCGCTTGGCATACATTTATTCTCTGCAAGGTTATTTGCTCGAACGTTTAAGATAAAGCGTTTGGTGTTGCGTGATGGTTTATCTAGCAAACTAGCGCTGCATGATCAAGATGTTAATCAAACTAATACATTCAATGTTTGGAACAACTCTTTGTAATAAGGCATTTTAAGGCTTGTTATTAAAGGCTTACAATCTTTATAGCCTACTGATAAAGATCGTTGCTCGCATTATTCCTTCTGAAAAATGGGCTATGTTTTGCACACCTTTAAGTATTTTTTGTCTTAATCATATGCTTTTGTCTTTGTTTATTCAGTCATTGTTTCATTTGCATCTATCTACAATAATTCTGAATGCCTCGTATAGGAATGGGGGTCACTCGTCGGGTTCCCATGGTTAAATGGAGTCATCAAGCTTCGTGGGAATTCCATGACTTCAGATGCAGAGAACTTTGGCTCTCACCTCGTCTTTACACGGGTCACTCTTTGGACTGGCGCTATTATGAAGCAGGCTCTATCAAGCTGATGTATATGGTCATCTTTCATTTGAGTTCTAGGTAAGAGTCGGCTCATCTTTAAAGTCCACCACGTGAACTGGAGGTCGCTGCTGACTTTATTTCAGTGTGGTGACGTATTTCCAGCTGAAACGGAATATTGAATAGAGGGCATGGTTTTTGTTTGCACTTCTAGTCTGTCTTTCACTTATCGCAAACTAATGGCTGGAGGGGTGTGTTTAAGGATATTCTGCCCATGCCGTCAAACTGCCGTCATTAGAAAAGGAATGCCATTCCACAGCGGAAGTAAATGTTCAGTTTTGATTAAGGATTACAAAGAAGATTATTTCTTTCTTTTTTTTTTTTTTTTTTCAGCGGATTAACTTGCACAGATCATTTACATAAATACTAGCCATGTGTGCTAGTAAAGTCAATTTTGACCTTCACATGTCACAGCGATTTTGCTTAAATTGAGTATCTCTTTTTATGGTCATGCTGATCTGGCTCTTTTTTCTATTTTTTTTTTGGGGGGGGGGGGGGGATAGGTTTCCTCTACAGTTTCTGGCAGTTAGATGGAGTTTTATCAAGAGTGCGCAGGAGTCTAGCCTAAAAGAATTGTATCTGTGTATATGCTCTTATGTCTGCTAGAACCCTAATTTCTACATCTTATCAAATTAACCTAATCACCTTTCTTACTCAATGAGGTGGTTTAGAATTCCTGTAATTGCCTTCAGGCTGCTATGTAAATGATCCTCCTCATCGGATGTCCGTCAAGATCAGACTTTATTTCACGTAATGCTCAAGGTACAGTATAATACTCTTAGCAAACTACTGGCGGTGATTACTTCTCATCATGCTCCCCATTTGTCCAGTTTATCATGGTTTTTTCACACACAAGGTCTATCGTTGTTATCTACACACAAGGCTTTCACATCACATAGCTTAAAAAGAAAAGTACATTGCCTATCAACGTAATGTAATGCGTGTGTTTAAGGTAAATTAAGCAAATACTGGTGGTGGTTGGTGTTACACCTATTCATTACATTTACTCTTCCACCGCCTCTACCAGGCTTCCGTCATGGCCTTAGCAGCTATAATCTCTACGGCCCTCTTGTAGCGTTCTTTTTTCACGGCCTATCGGGGCCTTTGTCTCTGGGGCTGGTTCAGCTCAATGTAGTCACGTTTAGAAGCTGCGGTCTGTCACAGCTTCTATACACTGGTCACTAATGCTGTTGAACTCGGAGTACAAACATCCAGATATGAAGCTACTGTGGGAAGATGGTCATCCTCTGCATTTGAATCCTACATTAGACCTGAAATACTAAACATCTTAAGGTATATCAAGCTGTCCTCAAGGTAATCTATATGCAAATAATCGTGGTGGTACAATTCCTCTTCATATTACTCCAAACAACCTCTGATTACTGTGGCTTAACTAGTCCTTTCTTTTTTGGCCCGTCTTTCGTGGCCTTATCCCTCTGTTACCCATCTCGTGGTGTTCCCACCGTGGTCTAATTACATGGCCTTCCTCTCTGTGCATACTGCATGTTCATTCCATTCTACGGCCTCTGGCTTTCGTATGGTCCATTTGGACATCCTCATCTGTGGCCTAGCTAGGCCTTTTCTCTGCGGCCTTCGTGGCTTTCTTTTAAAGCCCACCGGGGCCGTTCCCACTGTGGCCTGCCGGGGCCGTTAACCACTGTGGCCCGCCGGGGCCTTTTCTGTGACCTATCGTGGTCTCTCTCACTGTCCGGCCTATCATGGCCTGCCTCACTCTTCACTGTCCGGCCTATCGTGGCCTGCCTCTCTCTCTCTCTCTCACTGTCCGGCCTATTGTGGCCTCTCTCGAAGGCTCTGTGGTCTATCTTCATTGCATATAAGCTAATACTTTAGCTATAATCTAATGTTGTATTGTTATGTCTGGCTAATTATCTCAATTTATCTCTTTCGTTCATGTTCCAGGATCCTCTAAGAAATACTTCATCTGGTGCATATTACATTATTCCTCTTTCTTTTGGGGTAGGCTCCGCCCTGCCTTCGTCTTCGGCAGGATTAGCTGGTATCTACAAACTTCAGATCCACGCTACGGATGGGGCCTATGCCAAAATAATTATATTTTTTGTGTTTTTGTAAATAAATACTTCAGTCTTATCTCTACCTCCTGAGTCTTTCTGGTAGAACTAGCTGTGTTTACAGGTGGATGGTTCCACTTTGACTTCAGCTTTTACTTCATGTCCTCAATGAAGAAGAGCTGGGATGAAAGCAGAAGATACTGTACAGAGAGAGGAGCAGATCTGATCATCATAAACAACAGAGAGAAACAAGTGAGTGAATACTGTGTGTTTGTGGTGTCAGATGAAATGTGTCCATTGTCGGTTCATGATATAAACATGTAATTGCTTTATCTATTTAGGATTTTGTTACAAAAATTACTGATAAAAGAGAATTCTGGATTGGTGTGACTGACATCGTGGAAGAAGGCAGATGGAAATGGGTTGATGGCACCGGCGTGACCTCTGGGTGAGAAATCACTGAACTGATTATTATGTAATAAATGATTCTCACAGTCAGGATCACATCACGCAGCTCTAAACATCTAATGCTGATCTGCTGTTGCAGGTTCTGGGCATCCAGTGGACACATAAGAGAGCCAAATGGAGGAAGACTAGAGAATTGTGCTGTTACTTATTTAAAAAAAAAAACCTGAATTAATAGGGTGGATTGATGTTAATTGCAATGGTGCTTATCAATGGATCTGTGAGAAGGGTTTTTGGCCCTAAGAACAGCAAACTTTTTTTCACAGGGTTTTAATTGTATTTTTTTGTGTGTTTTTATGTGTTTAGCTCAAATAAGATGTTTAGTTAAAATTGTTTTAATGTTGTGTTTTTTTTTTTTTTTTTTTTTTTTTTTTTCTGTTTTGTTGTTTCTTCAAGTATTTTAGCTAATGATTATAATAACCCTGTTCTAGCCCTGATAAAACACATCTTAACCAGCAAATTAAGGTCCTTCGGGATCACTAGAAGATTCCAGGAAGGTGAGTTACAGATCAAGTCTTCAGGACTGAACACTCCTGGTCTAGAAGTAATACCTGTTCAGGCCTGTACATGTATTCATTTGTAGTTGCTTCCCTAAAAAACTGTTGTATTTTGCTTCAAAAAAATAGAAATAAATTTAAATTCATTACTATTCAACTATTCCTACATACGTGGCTTACCATTATTTAGATGTTTGCTTTACTTTATTTATTTATATTAGCTTGTTGTTTACATGTTGACAATTATGTTATTTTCATTATTAAAGATGATGAATGGCTCCACATCACTAGTCATTGTCATTCCTGTAGCTCCAGTAACGAATTTGAAGGGTTTCTTAAGAATCAAATACACATCTGTAGAGGATTGTCTCTTGGAGCACACTGTGACCTGCTTTAGAGAGACATGATTAAATACATGGAATAACAGAGGAATTGAAGCTCCACGGAGCAGGCTACAGTGAGTTGTTGTGTTCCTCTCATGCAATGGTGTGAATAAATGTTGTGAATTTAGTTTCATGCAGGCTTTAAAAGTCACACAGAAAGAAGTCACTTACTTCTAGTTCTGTTAAAGCAAAAAAAATTATTTTAGCTTCTTTAAGAAGTAGCATGTCATGTGTGACTTGGGGCTTTACACCACGTCCTCAGATCAGGTGAACCCAGCAAGGTGACCACTACAATACACTGAA